>NW_012236528.1:558910-687382 GCF_000787575.1 Acytostelium subglobosum LB1 | reverse complement strand
AAGACTTCCTCCATTCTCTCTTTATAGTCCTTTTTCTGTATCCTTTTTTTTTTTTTTTTTTTTTTTGTTGTTTTTTTTTTTTTCTTTTTTTTGTTATAATAGTACATGTAGATGATATCAAAATGATCGTATAATTATATTTGTATAAGATATATTATATATGATTAGATAGTATATGATCTATAGAACAACAATATTATCTGTTTGTTTAATAATTTGGGAAATTAATTAAATGAATCACGTCTACAACTATCTCAGACCTGTAACCTTCATCATTCACGCACAAATATCCCCACAGAGAAATTACCCCCTGAAATTCCGAATACCTCAGGTGGGTGTTAGTTGTTTGGACCCAACAAGTGTGTTTTGTTGAAAGAAAGGGGGTTGTTTGCCACCTTTTTGGTTCTTTCACCAGAGTGTTGTTGATGATGAATCATTATTACAACTTCACAATTTATACAATATATAAATAACTAGTAATAACAACATCACAACAACAACTACAACTATATAATAATGATTTGCATACGTAAACCACCTGATAGTCAGATTAGAGATATGATGACACAGAGAAGAGAGACACCATTCCCTTATGCATTTGTTCATGGTACAAAGGAGTATGATACAAAGGAACAATATGAGAACGATCCAAAGTACCAGAATTATGATATAGATCATTTCAGAGTCAAGTTGGGACAGGGTCGCGAATGCTTTGAGCGCGCAGTGGCCGCCCTCAAGTCATGGAAGCAGTTCGATCTCGACTGGGTCAACTTTTGCTTCAACGACGTGCCCGTGGCCGTCGGAAACACAGTGGCTGTGGCATCACGGCAGTTTGGCTTCTGGGCGCTGTCCTTCTGTCGGATCGTCTACGTCATTGACGGGCCGGAGGAGGACGAGAACGTCATCCGCTACGGCTTTGCCTATGGCACACTCGATCACTTGGAGCGCGGAGAAGAACGATTCGTCATTGAATGGCGACGCGATCAGAATGGCGAAGGCGATGTATATTATGAGTTGCTATCTTTCTCTGAACCACAGCATCTGTTAACTCAACTTGGTTATCCTGTGGCCAGATTCTTTCAAGTAAGTCATCATATCATCAATCAATGTCAATGTCAAAGTAATCTCATACTCATGCTCATTCTCCTTAATCATCCATCCATCAAACAGAACAAGTTTAAAATAGACTCTAGTAATTCAATGTTGAGATCAGTTGGATCATCACAAACCATCAAACATGTATAGATCAATCAATCAATCAATGAATAAATCAATCATTCAATCAATAGTCTTTGATGATGGAAGTTCTGCAATGTGGTCGTTGATCTTCGTGGCGCCAATAAAAATTCAAAGGGTGTGGGGTGAATGATCACATCTAATGCACGAGGGTTGGAGACACAACAATAGCAACAACAACAATCAATGATCATTACATTAGACTGAAACACAAGTAATACATATATATACATAGAAACCATTCATTCATTCAATCATAACAATAAGATAATAATACTCGAGAGGAGATTGAGATATAATCACAATACGATACATAGAGTATCGTAGTTGAATCAGTAGTTTTGACTGCATGTTGGTCATACTACTTCGCAAACATATAGTTAGTTAGAGATAGAACATTAGATAGTTAGATAGATAGATAGATTGAGACAAAGTGAGATAGACAACAAAAACAAACAGTGAAAGAGAAGAGAGTGTGTGAGTGAGAGAGAGATGACTAGACGAAGGAAGAATAGGGCATCAGGCAGTACGACACCATTAAGAGGAGGAGGAGGAGATAATACGATACAAGTCAATGGAAATCACCATCAATATGCTGATAGTGACACATCGATGTGCGAATCTGACGATGATGTTGATGACGATCGCCAAGGAACGCCACCACCTCCATTCTCCCTCGATCTAATCACCCTCTCAATGCCAGTGATCACGTCCGACTCTGGTTTGGATGGCATCGACCTCAATGACATCATACATCAATCAAAGGTATGATCTGACACACCCTCCCTCGAGGTGTCCAACAGACTGACTGTCCATACTTACATACTCCACCCACCTTACAGCTCGTTAGCGTCATACTACCAGATGAGCCAACAGTACAAGACGCCCCACCACAACTCACAAAGACACCTGGCACACCAAAGATGCCGGGTACACCAAGGGCACCAGGTACCCCAAAGGCACCGGGTACACCCAAGGCACCAAGCACACCAAGACAGAAGGCTGGCGCCAGTAGTGCTAGATCACCTCGACCGGCATTACCCGTGCCTCAGCTCACTTTGCAACCACCACCATCACCAGGCAACCCTTTGTACGCACATCATCACCATCACATGCCAAACGAACGCGAGTACATTCAAAGATATCGATTCCTCAAAGCGAATGAGTCGGCGCTGAACCAGCCATCATACCGCGAGCTCACCGATGAGAAGCAGACAGCACCATTCAACAAGCCTACCAACTATATCATCTACCAGGGCAAGTCGGTGGAGGAGCAGGACGAACAAGTAGAGTATGACATGGACAGCGAGGATGAGCAGTGGCTCGAAGAGTACAACGCCACGTCCAAGACCGTCTTCACCGAGGACGACTTTGAAGAGGTCATCGATCGTTTGGAGAAGGAGACCTTTGCATATGTAAGTCACTTGGAGGACAGGACAGGCCAGGCCAGGGCAGGGCAGCTAGCTAACACTCTTCACTACACTCCACGCTCAAACAGAAACAATCGATTGGAAGCGACATGTTTCCACACTTTAGCGCACACGAGGCGGAGGATGTGTGCTCGGTGTGCTTCGACGGTACATCGGATGACACCAACCAGATAGTATATTGTGATGGTTGCGACATTGCGGTTCATCAAGAGTGCTATGGCATTGTACTAATACCCGAGGGTCATTGGTTCTGTCAGAAGTGCGAGTCTGCAAACAAGGACAACATTGTAGGTTTGATTGATTGATGTGATTGATCACTTTGATTGATTGACTGACGCGCCACCACATCCACTCACCCATCCTAGACATGTGCACTATGTAAGAAGTCAAGCGGTGCACTCAAACAGACTGTTGATGGAGAATGGGCGCATTTGGTGTGCGTGTTGAACATGCCAGAGATTGGTCGACAGGCAATCACTGGATTTGGCAAGGACAAGATGGGACCGACAAAGTTGTTCTCAATGATACCCAAGCAGAGATTTAAGATCATGTGTACAGTCTGCAAGAAGAAGGGTGGAGCATGCATTCAATGTCGAGAACGCAACTGTGCCGTGGCCTTCCATCCCTACTGCATCAAGAGACAGCAGAAGGATATCCTGAAGGACAGTCCCACGCCATTCCTGATATTCTGTTCCAAGCATGTCAAGGGACATCACAAAGGAAAGGACACTGAGGATACCATCAAGCCAACATCACATTCAAACAAGAAGAACAAGAATGACAAAGACAACGACGACGATGAGGAAGAAGAAGAAGATGATGACGAATGTAGTAGTAGCAGTAGTAGTAGTTTAGAGGAAGAAGACGAGGAAGCAGAAGAAGAGGAAGACGAGGAAGAGGAGGATGATGATGCCGAATACCAAGCATCAACAACAAAGACATCTAAAGCAGATTCAAAACTAGCGACAACAAGACATATAGTACATGATGGTGTACAATTGAAGAGGAAGAGAGGACGCCCATTCAAGGACCCACAGAAGCGACTGTGGCTGCAGTACGAACCAGTTGATCCAGACACGGCCCCACTCTCGCCACCACCACTGCCACAGCTAAAACTACCATCACGGCCACAACAGCATCGACAGCAACAACGACTATCATTCAAGAAGCGAGGACAACAACAGAAGAAGAAGGCTGGACGACCAATGGTACCAATCAAACAGACACCATCATCAACACAATCATCACCAAGTATGAAGAGAGTGCTAAAGAAGAAGAAGGTGCGAGCATCAAGGAACGCACCATCAGTGCCCACCGCCGAGGAGTACGAGGACGAAGAAGAGGACGAGTACAAGGGCAAATCTACCACCACTACAACCACAACTACCACCACTACTACCAACGCCACATCAACAACAAACAACAAAGGGAAGAAGCAGCGTGAGAGTGCGAGCGAACGAAAGAGAATAGCATCACTGGCCAAGGCAGAGACGACAACGGGCATCACAGCAAAGAAGTCCGGCCTGATATCACTGAAGAAGGCGCTCAAGCTCATCAAGAACCACCCGGCCGCGTTCGTCTCGAGCGTCTACGAGTTCTGGGTGAAGAAGCGCATCAGCAGGAGCGGCCTGCCGATCATCAAGCGCTTCCAACCCTCCATCCTGTACAGTCTGCGTCCGACGCTGCACACGCTAGAGTCGGGCGAGAACACCATCTCTCACTTCAACAACCTAATCTACATTCGCAAGGACCTGGAGCGCGTGCGCACCATTCTCGAGGTGATGCGCAAACGCGAGAAGTCCAAGCGCGACCAGCTTCGCAACATGAAGCAGATCATCGACCTCTTTTGCCACACGGACTATCACTTCTTCCAGTCGACGATCGACGCCCTGTCCAGTGTGGAGCAGTTCTCGCACTTTGTGCTTCCAGTCTCTGAGGCGCTGGCGCCCGACTACTTCACGGTGGTGGCCACGCCCATGTCATTCTCTGACATCAATCAGAAGATCACACTCTATGACTATGACGACGACAGCGAGCAGTTCTTCAAGGACCTCCAGTTGGTGTGCTCCAACGCCAAGCTCTACAACAACCCCAAGTCCACTGTGTACAAGGCTGCCAAGCATTTGGAGGACGTGGTGACCATGCTCCACGATCAGGAGATGACCATCTCTCAAGAGCAGCTTCAACAAGAGATACAGCATGTACTGCACCCCAAGAGCAAGAAGTCTACGGCGACGACACAAACATCCACTCCATCCAAGACAATCACACCTGTACAACAGATGAATGGAAGGCGGAAGGGTGCAGCTCAGCCCCATGCATCCCCAGCCCCACCTCTCCAGTCCAGCATGCGTACGAGGAGCAGCACTGGTAACAAGGCAGGCGTCGTGGATACCGCAAGTGCAAACACAAAGGCGACTGAGGAGGTTTACGTGCCCAAAACACCAACCCTACTCAAGCCTCTGTCATCAATGCGAAGGAAACATCGATTGCAAGCCAAGGCGAACAACATATTGACGAACATCTCAGACGAGCCCGATACAAACGCCAACCACGAAGACGACGACGCTACCGCCCCCCTCCTTCCACCTTTGCCAACACTCCCATCAATCGTCACTGGATCATCGAGCAGCAGCAGCAGTTTAGGAGGCGATAGCAGTGCCAACAGTAATGGTGGACCAGTCCATTCGGATTCTGCCCAACAAGCACCTCCACCCTTCGTACCATTTGTAAAGAAGCTTCGATCACCCAAACCAACATTGCCACTGCCGCCCACAGCAGCAGCATCAGTGATCAAGAGGCGCGTGAAGCGGAACTCATTGTTCCATCAACAGGACTCCATACTGCAGTTCTGTAACATTAGTGGAGTCGAGGATCTGGAGAAAGCGTCACAACGGACTCCCACCGCTTCTTCTGGCGCCACACCTGGCAAACACAGATGAGTAGTAGTTTCAGCTGTCCCTCCGTTATTCTTTGATTGATTTGATTGATTGATTGATTACCATCAAGTGCTGATGGTCTCCCAATCAACTTGTGCAGTGCCGTAACTAATCAGACAATAAAGAGCATCATCATGGTCCTGTAACCTCTTTATCCAGTTCCAGGTTTTCCAAAACAAAGTCAAAGGACCATTTCACATGATGACATGCGATCAGATCACCCAACAACAGATGACATATGTTATAACAATGACAAACATTGATACATTACAACTAAATATATTAAGACGTATTGTATCATACTTGGATGATAATGTCGATAGAGTATTCATGTCAATGACTTGAAAGAGTTTGTTTGAGTATAGACATTCATATCTTCACTTCAACACATCAACATTGCCTCTGGCACATCGATACAAACCAGACAACATCGACCTGACATCATACAAACAGTTGATCGACAATGCCATGACCAATCGACCATTATCAGTATACATATACAATAATGAACCAGACGAAATCAATGATATTGATGACTATGATTGTTCATTCAACTTAAGTAAGTACTTGTGTTTGGTTGATTGATTGACTCTTTCATTCATTCATTCATTCATTCTTTAGACGAGTTGACCTATGATGAGGTGTCTCAGAAAGTCTTGGACATCACAAACATAAAGTTGATAGAGTTTGAATCAGGCGATGACTTTGATTGGAGCCAGTGGAGGGGCAACTTCCAGACAGCATTAGCAGCTCGATGTTTTGATTTGAGGTGCACATTGCTCACAATTCCCAGTAATACAGCTCATTGGAATGGCATGCCACTGACCAAACTTGTTATCCATGCCACTGATGATTGGATACCAGAGGCACATTATTTCCCAAGCACACTCACATGCCTTTCAATCTATGATAGTTTATTCAACGAACCTTTGAATCACATACTCCCCGCTGGTTTGAATAAACTCTCATTGCGCTACTCAAACTTCTGGAATCAACAAATTGCACCTGGCGGCCTACCTCCAATGCTAAGAACACTTCACCTCTCGAGAAGGTTCGACCAGCCTCTTGTCGAGGGTATGCTGCCACAATCAATAACAAAGTTAAGCTTTGGAGTTAAGTTCAATCAAAGTCTTGATAATGGTTGTCTGCCCAAGTCTTTGACCAAGCTGATATTCAGAGGCTCAGGCAACGACCGATCACAGGTCACACTACCTACCAATCTCTATGGATCATTATTCATTTTTGATGATAAAGATGATAATATATTGAGACACAACTTCACTCGACTCTCCCTCAATCCAGCATCCCAATTCTCATTCCTATCAATCAAAGAGTTGAGACTCGAGTCGATCAATTTGGACAAGCTAGATGGTATCACCTCCCATTCATTTCCATGTCTTGGCATACTATTTATACGAGATGGTATCAGTGGATGTCCCAAAGGTTTAGAAATAGACCTGTCACATCTTCCAGGTTCCCTGAAGACTCTTGAGCTCCAAGGACTCAATGTACGACTAATCAAGGGATATCCTCAACAACTCGAGGAAATCTATCTCATTCTTAATGGCCCCTTCAAGTTGGAGAAAGGAGTACTTCCAGAGTCAACACGCTCACTTGAACTTATCAACTACAATAGTACAATCACCCCTGATCAACTACCTCCATACCTCACTCACCTGCGACTACACACTTGCCTCTATCTGTCTCACGATGTGTTACCAAGTACATTACGCAAACTGACATTGACCAGCGACAGATCAAATATGGATGTCCTGGAGGACTTCTTTGAGCAGACTCCAATCATTGTAGAGATAGTGTTGGTCGTTATCCACCAGAATCAAATGCTCCACCTGTTCAAGATAACAGATACACTCTATTTTAATCAATCAAATGGAGACATTACCAAATTTGGATTCCTTTCAATTGACAAGTTGAGGTCAATGCTTATGAACATGTAATCCAACTAATAATAATATTTAGAGTTATTGGTTTAATTGAGCTCAATTATATTACCAAATTTGGACGATAATTTTGATTATTTAATCCAATGTTTAATAAAGTATCTGAGGAGTGTCCTATGAATGGACCTAATTATTACCTAAATAAAACAGATGACTATTGTTTATTTATCACAAATATGAGTAACTTAGAAAATTTACCTACAACTATATTTTGGAATATAGTATCTTATTTGGATAAGAATGAAGACCGTATATTTTTTTCACTGACGTCAAAGCGATTTTTTGAGAGTCGTCATAAATATCTTCATTTTAATATGGATATTGAATCAACTCCTATACCTACAAGATATAAATACAAACCAGATACCATCAGAATGTTATCATATAAACAATTGATTCATAATGACTTTATTAATAATAGACCATTTTCTATTTATATCTACATTCATAAGAAATACCAAAGTGTAGACTATAAACATGATATTATATTAGGTCTTGGTAAGGTGAACTCTATTAATGAAGAAGAATTACAACTAACATTGCCAATATATCTTGGACAGATGAATTATCTTATGAGGAGGTTGCAGAGAAGATAGTAACAATTCCGAACATTAAATCTATTGTATTCAATTCAAGGAATCGGGAACAATTTGATTGGGAACACTGGAAAGACAACCTATTTATATCCTTATCAAATCGATCAGTAGAGCTAGAACTCTTTACCTTCAATCCCATTACAAGTGGAAATACCCAATGGACTATACCTTTGACAATACTTCATCTATATGGATCACTAGAGTCTTGTCAACTCCCAAGTACTCTCACCAAGCTCTACATTGATGGTCCACGTTTTAAGAAACCATTGGATCATATTTTACATCCCAACTTGAAGGTACTCAAATTTAGTTTATCATTTGATTGGGACGAACCTATTGCACCTGGAGATCTCCCACAAGGTTTGGAATATCTAAGCCTCCCAGACTTATTCAACCAACCTATTGTCCAGGGAGCCCTCCCTACCTCACTTACTAGATTAGCCTTGGGAGATGAATTTGAACAATCCTTGGAAGGTGATGTCCTACCTGAGTCGCTTAAAAAATTGAAACTTCATGGTAGTAGAGATTCTGGATCAGAACTCCTTCTCCCAATGGCCCTCAAAAATACTTTATTCCTTGAAGATGGATCATTATTGGACAATCAATTTCGACAACATCTACAAGGAATATTCCCATCTTTGACATCAATTAGGTTGACATACTTGGTTGCCATACTTTGAAATACATAACTTCAAATTCATTTCCCAACCTACTTMTTATACTGATGGTTCGAGATGAGTTAGACACTAAAGAATTGGACCTATCAAATCTTCCTGAGTCACTGTCATCTCTGCAACTTACTGGTATGACAATTCTTAGGATAACTGGATTTCCCCAAAGACTAGAGGAAATTAAATTTTTCCAAGGAATTAAAACAAATCATGATAAATATTTCAAGTTGGACACTGGTTCACTACCTCAATCAACAGTTAAACTTGATCTTAGAAACTATGGTCATAATATTCAAACTGGAGATCTACCTCAATCATTGACAGATCTATGTCTAGGTTTAAGATTCAACAATTTGGAACCAGGGGTGATCCCCAAGTCTGTACGCAGGTTGTCATTGTCAAGTCCCAAAGGTAGAATAATTGAGAACTTCCTCCAACATGTTCCCTCTTTCATTGTTGAGCTGGAATTGATGATCATCGATTCCTTAGGACCAACATTCGATTTACATAGGCTATCAAGTACTCTATTCTTCAACAGATCCTATGGAGACATCACAAAGTTTGGATTCATCAACATCTCCAAGCTGAGATCAATATTCAATCATTGACTTAGAATAATCATCAATTAAATTAGGTATTGGTGGATTGAGGAAGGCACTGGTTCTATCTCTAATAGTGGAGATGTTGATGAGGTGCTCTGTTTATTGCTCTATCTCCTCAAGTGAGTGGATCTTCACTGTCGAAGGGATCATGGGGTATGATGAGTTGATTTGGTTACCAAACCACTTCTCCAGACCCGGTGTGTCCTTCTGCTGCTGTGCTGGATGGTAGTGGAGGTGTGCATTGCCGTCCATGTTGTTGAATGACAATGGCGCGCCACCGTTGGTATAGTGGTTGCCGACGGTGGGGTAGTGTCCCATCTCTGTTGGATGTTGCTGCTGGTGATGCTGTTGTTGTTGTTGCTGCAACTGTTGATGTTGTTGTTGTTGGAGATGGTACTCGTTGAACTGTCCGTAGGAACCCATATAGCCATTCGGGTAGGACTGTTGTTGTTGTGGTGGTGGTGGTTGGCTGTAGGACTGTTGATTTGGGTTGTTGTTGGCGTTGAAGTATTCAACCTCGTATGGGTTGGCATGTGCCATTGAGTAGAACTGCTGTTGTTGCTGTTGCTGTTGTTGTAGCTGCTGTTGCTGCTGCTGCTGCTGATGATGCTGTTGCTGTTGTTGTTGCAATTGACGAAGTTGTTGAAGCTGTTGTTGTTGTAGGAGCTTCTGCATCTGCAACTGCTTCAAGTGTTGTTGTTGCTGTTGCTGTTGTTGTAGATGTAGCAATGTTTGTTGCTGTTGCTGTTGTTGTTGTTGATGATGAATTCCTTTCGAATTAACTAAAGGATGAGTCATGTCACCATGATTGGGATATGCTAGCATGTTGTTGTTGATGTTGCCGTTGTTGATATCGACATGATTACTGTTGATATCATGCTGAAGGGAAAAGGCGGTGAAGCCTGGGGGTGGAGGACGGTGAATGCCTGTGATGGGGTTGCTTGTGCTGCCGTTGATGTTGAGCTGAGCAGTAGCGTTGAGGTAGTTGGAGTTTTGTGACTTGCTTCGCGGCACCCAGGTGCTGGTGACGAATCCATTGGAGAACACGTCTCGGTTGGATGTGGACATCGAGTGATGCATGGGTGTGGCAGGTGCAGAGACTGAATCAAAGCCAGTGTAGTCCTCATCGTCGTCGTGATGGTCCAGTCGGGACAGGAACAGAGGATGGTCATTCGACAATGGTGCGTCGGCCTTGTGTGTGAATAAGTGAAGCTTATCTAATAGTGCATCGATATCTTCATCTGCATTGTTGTTGTTGTTGTTGATTGTGTTGGTTGTTGTCTTGCCACCGCCGATGATATTGTTACTGATGTTACTGTTAATGTTGTTGTTGTTGTTGCTGACAACGTGGGATGGTGTGGGGAAGCTCTCCTCTGAGGACAGAGAAGAGTGTAGCTGGTTTGGAGAGGTTGATTCCTTTGGTGATGGCTGTCTGTACTCGTAGTCGGCAGTTTGTTCGTAGACATTGTCTGGAATGGTGCTCTCGGAAGGCGGGGATGGTGATCGTTGTTGATACGGGGCCCTGTACTCAATGTATGGAGTTGATGTCGATCTTTGTGGGAATTGTCTGGTGGTCGTGGTGCCATTGGCATGACTGATTGTCTTGTTGTTACCACCATTGGTGTTGGCGTTGGTGTTGGGTACAGCAAAGCCACTGTTGCTATTGCTGTTGGTGTTGGTGTTTATACTATTGGTGCTGCTATTGATGCTGCCACTGCTACTGCCGCTGCTGCTTGTGCTCACGCCGCTGCTGCCAGCACTGTTGCCGCTGCTGCTGTTGTTGTTGCTGCCAATGCTACCATTGAGACTGTAGCTGCCTGGTGATGGCATCGATACACCATTGTTACTGTTGCTGTTGTAGCTCGTTGACTTTGGTGTGTACTTGAAGGTCTCGCTGTTGGACCTGTTAAATCCACTGCTGGTTGGCGAGGGTGATAGTGGTGGAGGTCTAGGGTGTCGATTGAGTTGGTTGGGTCCACTCTTGCGCAATTGTTGGTTGTCTAATTGCTGTTGTTGCTGCTGTTGTTGTTGCTGCTGTGATTGCTGCTGCTGAGCTGGCAGTGAGACCTGGGCTTGTTGGGCTGGCGGCTGTGCCGGTGGTTGTTGTGCTTGTTGGGACTGGGGTTGCGTCTGCTGCTGCACTGGCTGTGAGACCTGAGCTTGTTGTGGAAGCTGTTGCTGTTGCTTGTTGTCAACTTGATCGGAGGTGGTACCGAACGTCGGTGAGAAGTTCGGCTTCATTTGAGGGGAGAACCCGCTTGATCCCCATCCTGTGTTCTTTTGGGGATACGTCGCTGATTGGTGCTGCTGGGTTTGTCCGCTGCCATTGGCCTTGTACAGCGAGCCGGATGAGATGGACGTGGTGGAAGAGGACAGCTTGGTGGGGGGCTGGGACGAGGCCAAGGGACCCTTTGAATGATCAGTAGGGTTCTTGTGCTTGAATGTCGGGAACACCATCACAGATGAAGCGTTGGCATTGATAAGTGGGGTGTGAGTCTTCACAACACCACTACCTGTTGTTGAATGCGGTGGCTGTTGCTGCTGCGTTTGCTGTGGCTGAGGTTGTAGCTGCTGCTGCTGCTGCTGCTGCTGAGGCTGTTGCATTTGCTGCTTCTGCTGTGGCGCGCTGCCGTTTCCAGATGGGATTCCTCCCGAAGTGCTCAAAGGCTTGACGAAACCTCCTGACGAGGGGTAGCTCATACCATTTGAAGTTTCTATAGTTGTACATTGTGTAAGTGAATGAAAAGGATGTGTAGTTGTTGGTCAATGTGTTGTGTGACACTTACTGAGAGAGGTCTCCATTCAATACAATCGGCAGGGTGTCCCTTTTGGATGATGTTGATGATGATTATGAATCAATAGGTGCGTTAAAATTGAAGTTGAAGTATTATTGTTGTTGTTGTGGATATTGTTGTCGTTGTGGATGTTGTTGTTGTTGTTGTTGTTGATGTTGATGTTGATGTTGATGTTGTTTTTTTGGGCGTTGTAATGTGAATGAGGAGAACACCGAACTAATGATATGTCTGACTCCTCTATATTATTATATAAATTTATATTAGGATATAAGAATGATGTTTACAAGATATCAATGTAATGTAATTGAAGATGATGATAATTATAATAATATGTCAATGTCGATTCTTTTTTGAGTGATGTATGTATCTATGTATATTATGTATGTTTGTTTGATGTTCGAATTGTTGTTGAGTTATATCTATATATAATATTTGACTAATGTCGTCGACGAGTTGATGAATGTAATTGTTGTTCGATTCTAGATATTAACTATGGCGCCAAAGGGGAGGTGTGACAGCTGAGCTGATCCTATATGTATTTGCGAGAGAGTGTTGGTGATTGTTGTAGTTGTTGTGACGATGAGTTGTTGTTGATGATGGCTGTTGTGATGTGTTTGTATGTATGTATATAAATATTATATAATGTAATTAATGATGAAGAGAGAGAGCTAGCTGTTTAAGTGTCGATTTGCAAAAAAAAAAAAGATAATAATAATAATAATGATAAGTTGTTAATGATTGATTGTGATGATCTAACTGATTAATAATAATAAATTTCTTTAAAGATGTTTCTAATACGGCTGCTGCTGCTACTGCTTGCTGCTGCTGTTTGATATGATTGAGTCGAGAGTGTGTTTGTTTGACTTGCTAGATAGATAATAGATTGATATAGACTATGATTGGTTTGTTGATGTTGTTTGATTGTTTGATTGATTGAATGATTGATTGATTGATTGATTGATTATGCGCAATTGCTGTATGTATGAATGAATGTATGAATGAATGTATGAATGAATGTATGAATAAATGAATGTATATATATGTACTTGTGTGTCTGCTCGTGAAGTGTGTTATGATTTATAGTTGGTTGTTTGAATGATGTGAACGTGAATGTCTTGGGTTGAAACAAGCAAGGCAAGACAACTAGTATGAATGATGTGTGTGTGTGTATGTATGTGGTATAAATTTAAATGGAGGTGTGTGTTTGAATGTTTGTTTGTTTGTGTGTGATGTTGGAAGTTAATAATG
Source organism: Acytostelium subglobosum LB1 (assembly GCF_000787575.1). Classification (NCBI taxonomy): domain Eukaryota; phylum Evosea; class Eumycetozoa; order Acytosteliales; family Acytosteliaceae; genus Acytostelium; species Acytostelium subglobosum. The sequence continues at coordinate 673,904 of NW_012236528.1, read as the reverse complement.
ATGTTGGAGGGGCCTGAAGAATGAATGTTTCTGTTGGGTGTGTGTCAAAAAAAATAATTTAAATCAATGAGAGGGTATGTCTGTGAGGGTAAGTTGTTCCTATTTATTGTTGGACATGTTCATATCATTCTATCTATCAATCAAATAAAAAGTGGATCGCATGTCAAAAGAAGTGGATCAGTCCACTGCTGGTGCTTGCACTGAAGCATTCGTCCAACATTGTGAGTCGAAGTTATCGCGTCGAGACTACAATATGCGTCCGAACAATTAGCCGCACGAAAGAGTCGTAAAGACGCTCCACACCAATCTTCCTTCATAACCATTGATCACCCAAGCTCTGAACCCAACCAAACATACGCGCCACTGATGATGACTACTTTGTTTTGGGCATGAAGACATTGTCTTTATTGATTTCCAACAACAGTTGCTATTGAATGTACACCATCAAATCAATCGATAATACTTACCTTTGTTACTTAATTGTTCGTTCGTTTGTTGACCATCACTACCAACTCTCTTACTACATGTATATCGAGTGGAAACTTACCTTTGACTGACTTGACCAACTCTGTCTTGTCCTCTTCCTTCCTTCCTTCCTTCTCTCCTTCCGTCTTTCCTTCCTTCAATTTGTGCATCCTTCCATTCGTCCAGCTAACCAGCTGACTACTTCTATCTCCACCACCAACTTATTACATCTCTGGCAGTGCCAACTCTATCTCTCTCACTCTACTCTCTCTCTCTCCTCTCTCTGACAGCCTCCACGGCTCCGTCATTACGACATCCTTCATCAAACAACCAGACCACACCACGGCTCCACACACAATCCGATCGTTTGACCTGATGTCCTGCCAGCCACCTCTCCGCCGTTCGTTCTTCTAAGACTTTTATGAAGGAGCTACACGCCAACTCCAGCTACCTCCTCTCTAATCGGACTCCTCCTCGGACTCGGAATCCTTCTTCTCCTCCTCGGACTCAGACTCGGCTTGAGCCTTCTTCTTGTTGTCTGGCTTTTGTTTCTGTTGTAGGTAGAACGAGAAGTAGAATGTATATGAATGATTGTTAGCAATGTTATTCATTCATTGTAGTTATGTGAATGTTTGTATGAATGTATGTATGACTTACCTTGTTTGGCTGCTCATCCTCCTCCTCATCAGAGTCAAAGGTCACTGTGTCTCTTGGGGTCTTGTTGTTCGAGTTCTTGTCAGCAAAGTAGCTGTTGCCACCGTTGTTGTTTCCGTTTCTGCCGCCGCCGTTGCTCTTCTCTGGGCACTCTCTGGACATATGGCCAGTCTTCTGGCAGTTGTAGCAAGTGGCTGGGGCTCTGCCGCCGCCGCCGCTGCTCTTCTCTGGGCACTCTCTCGACATATGACCTGGCTTCTGGCAGTTGAAGCAGTTGTTTCCGTCTCCCTTCTTCTCCGGGCACTCGTTAGACATATGACCTGGCTTCTTGCAGTTGAAGCATGATCTTCCTTGTGGGCAATCTCTGGACGAATGGCCTTGCTCTTGGCAAGTGTAGCACTTCATGCCACCGTAACCGCCACCACCACCTCCTTGCCTTTAAAGAGTGATACGAATAGGAAGTAAGGAAGGAATGGGTAGGTAGGTAGGTAGGTAGGTTGGTAGAATAAGAGAATGAGAATGAGAATGAGAGAAGTTGAACATGTTAATTATTTGTTTTAAGTCACGTGATATGATGTCGGTCAGCTGATTGATCAGCTGACTGATTGAATTACATACTTGTCTGGGCACTCTCTGGACATATGACCGGACTTGCCACAGTTGAAGCAGTCACCGCTGCCACCACCGCCAAAGCCACCACGACCACCACCACGGCCACCACCGCCACGACCACGACCGCCACCGCCGAACGAGCTGCCACCGCCGCGACCACCTCTGAACTTGAAGTCACCGCCTCCTCTTGATGAACCACCTCTGAAACTCATTGTGTATATATTATATAAGTGTTTGTGTGTAAGTGTAAGTGTAAGTATATATGTTTATACTTGTGTGTACGTTTGCTTAGTTGTATAGACTGACTAACAATGGCAATGGTCAAAAGCTAGGAACGAGTGTTATGCGAGTGAGCGAGAACATGTGTTGTGAGACTCGGTTGTTGGATTGGACTCGTCGATTGATTAATTTAATTCTTTTTTAATTGATTTTCACACCCAACCACTAAAAACAAATAAAACCTAAATCAAATCAAATGAAATCGTAACGGTCGTCTGGATACGGACAGTGGTCGTGGTCAGTTGGGTACGACATTTATGTGATAGTAGATGGTAGGCAATACCAATGCCACAGATCTCATCTTCATTGGGGTGGGTCACTCCAAAGGTCTTACAATTGTCAACTGAGTGAGTGAACTCAGGTAGGTCCAAGTACATCTCTAATTCCTCGATACGACTGATTATCGAACATAACATATTGATTTAGTCGATGTTATGGGCAGCCCAACACACTTGTTGTGTCAATGGTCTTTATGTAGCGTCAATGATTTTGTAGTGGATCTGACCATTCTTGAAGTTCTTTCAATGTGTGTTTGTTTGTTTTGGCGTTAACTCAAACAATTCTCAGTTCACGCGTGTTGACAATAACAAGTGATACATTCAATTCCAGGAATTACACATTGTAGATATCTCAACACTATTGTCAACATTATGGTTATAATGGATATGACCCTAGGGTCTAGTAATTATTTCGGTAACTCCAATCCAATCCAACAGTAATAACTATTTGTTAGTTACAACAATGTCCTCTACAACAACAACAACAACAATTTCAAATTCCAAATCAATCCCTAAGAATGCTTCCAACATCAACAATCAAATAATTGATGATGTTACTCCATTTGGAATCATATTTCATTGGGGAGTGTATTCAGTACCTGCTTATGACGACCCTTCAAGTTGCCAACGTAGAAAGACAATGAATGGAAGTGAATGGTATTTGAAGAGATTGATTGAGACTGGTTCGTTCAGACCTATCTCTGGATACAAAGAGACACAATTGTATCACAAGTCACATTATCCAAACCAGGAGTACAAAGGCTTGGCTAAACTGTTCACCGCTGAGAATTGGGATGTTGATGCCTGGATGACCCTGTGCAAGAAGGTAGGCGTCACCTATGTAATACTTACTGCCAAGCATCATGATGGTTACTGTTTATGGCCATCTAAAACGGCCAATCAATGGAACTCGGTTGAGGTCGGACCAAAGTTAGACCTGGTGTCCACATTCAAAGCGGCTGCCAAACGACATGGTCTACAGTTTGGTCTTTACTACTCTTGGTCAGAGTTTGAAGTTGGCTGCACAAAGGAGTACTGTGACAATGTCGTGCGGCCACAAATGACCGAGTTGATGGCTCACCAACCTGATATATGGTGGTTCGATGGACATTGGTCAATGAACACCAAGTATAGTCAAACTATGATGAGCAACATATGTGATCAGATTCACAAGATGACTCCAAATGCACTTATTAATGATCGTATTGGATCAAAGGTGGAGTTCAAAAGTCCAAGATACCTAGGACGTTCCAACTACAGAGTCTATGATGATCGTGCTTTGCCAGCCAAGCGACCTCCATGCCCATGGGAGCACATCAATACTATTGGAATGAGTTGGGGTAGGAATAGATCACAGACCAAAGAACATTACAAAACTGGTCAAGGGCTTTTCGACCTCTATAACCAAGTAAAGTTACTTGGAGGTCGATTCCTTCTTAACTTGGGACCTGACTGTGATGGCCAATTGGACCCCTTTGAAGTGGAGAGTCTTTTGGAGTTGGGCAAATTGATTGGAGTCGAGGCCGAGCTCGATCCAGATGAGCCCGAGGTAACAACAACAACTCGAAAGAGCCAATAAAGGGATATGAGTCAGTTCTGTTTTGTTCTATTCTTTTCTCCTTCCAATCAATTGATACGATTAAGGTGTGGGGGCTTGTTTGTTGTATGAGGTTCCATGCATCGGAAGGGAATCGAGTATTTGAGTTGAGGGCTAATCAACTACTACTACCTACTACTTCATCAGGGTGGGTTACAGAATTTTGTGACGTATGGCATCTATCTGTTCATGGAACAACCACAACACCAGAGTGTTTGATTTGAAGTGTCAATGTCAGTGTATGACATTAGAGATGTTGTTGCCAAGTGGTGTACCACTTCCAACTTTAGAGGTTTGTTTAGTCTAGTGTATGTAGTGTGGCGTGGTGTTGGAGGTGTCATTGCCAACACATTCTCAAACACACACACACAAACACATAATCCAATCGACTGACACTTTATCACTCACACACACACTTACAACAACAACTTATATGATTTAAACTTGTATTGACAGGCTATCAATTATGTCTAAATATATCAATAAAGATGTGAGGTTTGAGTGTGTTCCATTTAAGTCGACTATGTGGTGGAAGTTATATAAACCGGAATCCATGGATTGACTATCAAATCATTCTACTTATTACTTATCCTTTATACTTATATATATACATAAAGGTATCAATCAATCAATCAATCAATAATATATGAACAAGTTAATATTATTTTTATCTGTATTGTGCCTGGCACATTTAATATATGGATGTTCCCAAGATTGGGAATGTGGAAACCCTCCATATTCATTCTGTTTGACCAACTTTGACAGTTTCCCTGGTCTGGGCCTGGACGAATCCGAGAACAAATTGGTAATGGTCGGCAAATATAATAATAGCCAAGGTCCAAATGGTAATCCAACATTGGTCAGCCTTTCAACATCAGGCGGTGCCCTCACCAAAGAGTATGAGATCACCACCGATATCATTGGAGGATCTGGATACCGTGTGACCTCTGCTCTGTTTGCCTATGAACCATTGGGCAACCTCCCATACATCAAGACCAACCAGAGAATGGCCCCTGCTATTGGACCATACAACCATGCCTCCAACACCTACGATGGCATCTTCTTCACCAGAGGATACAACCTTGGTCTGGCCTTTGACGGCCCCAAGGACAAGACTTACTGGTGTGATTGGAGCTTGAACTATCTCGATAGGATTATCCTTCATTCAACTGATATGGTGGACCGCAAGCCTCTGATGGACGGTTACATGAGATGTAACTTCATGTCTGTTGCTCCCAATTTGCTCTATGTTGTCGACTACTTCAACTACACTACCAACTCGACAAACGTATACAAGATTGACTCCAATTGCCACAACTGCTCATCATCCAGCTTGATCCTGGTGGGATCTGTTCCATTCGAGGTGTATTCCTTCCAGTATGCTCTTGGTTATCTCTACTTTGGAACACACCCATCGCAATGGACGACACAAAAGTCTGGCATTTGGAAGTCTTATGCCGACACTGGAGGCGCTATTGGAGCATGGATAACGACCGATCCAGTGTCTGAGAGCATGGTTGTCGACAGCACCGCCACCTTTGTCTACTACAAGACTGGATCAGTGATTAAGAAGATCGGACCAGGAGCCCCACCACCTAGTGGTGTTGTGATCTTTGACCCAGCTGCATCACCATTGGGCCAATGCAAGTGTGCCAGAGGCTTCACCGGTGCTCAGTGCCAGACATGCACTGGTACCACACGCTGGGTTGATGGTGTGCCAGAGTGTGTTGCTAAGCTTCCAAATGGACAGCCAGAGACATGTATCTATGACTATGAGTGCCTCCAGGTACCATTTGCTTACTGTGGACAAGGAACTTGCACATGCCGATCAAACTTCTATGGCAACACCTGTCAATCTTGTAATGGTGTTGTTGAATGGTCATATGGATTCCCAAGCTGCAATATATAAGAGCGAGGAGTTACTATCTTATTTAATAATAAACTATTTGTTTCATTTAACAATACTGAGATTGAATGATCAGTAATCAGGGACCAGTGATCAAAACCTTGAGTGTGTTTTATCACAAACTCCAAAAGTGATCAGAGAGTGTGGTCCACCTCATAAGTTCACTTGGAGCACATGACACAGATACATTACAACAACACCATCAACACACATATAGAAGACCACTTACACCTAAGTGGTCAATCAATCACTCACTTGAGAACAAATGGCCAGCCTAGATTGTGTAGGAGGGGATACCACTCATGCTACAAGCATGGTCTGGCGGACCAGTTGAGATCTCCATCAACACATTAACATTATCCTATCTTAAGTTCAATCAACATCCTTAATACATAAATAAATATATTTAGAGATTATATATATTATAGTTATGTCAGAGAGTACCAATAGCAGTATTAGTGAGGCTAATGACCTGGCAACATTGGCAGACAGGGATACATTAGCAAACAGGTCACAACAACAACATGATTCCCAAATAGAATTGGATATTATCATTCCTCTTGATATTGCCACCGAACATCATAATGAACATGACCATGATCATGATCATGGACATGGACATGGACATGGTCATAAACATGGTCATAAACATGGCAAAGGACATGGTCATGGACACGGAGATCACGGAGATCATGGACACGATCATGATCATCACCATGATGATGAAAAAGTTGTATCAACATCAACATCATCAGAGGGACACGGACATAATCATGATCATCATAAGAAGGATGATCATGCTACGAGATCAAAGAAGAGAGCATTGAATTCACTCATATTGGCACTATGTCTTACTATACTATTTATGATTGCCGAAGTTATTGGAGGATACTTGGCCAACTCCCTGGCCCTGATGTCTGATGCAGCTCACCTTCTAACAGATATTGGCGCGATGATACTAAGGTAAATACATTGATAATGTATACATTTGATCACATGGTACATTCACTGACTAAATCAATCATACAGTATATGTGCCATGTTACTGGCAAGGAAACAACCAACTGCATTACTTAGTTTTGGATTCCATCGTGTGGAAGTACTTGGTGCATTGGCAAGTGTACTGATGATATGGATACTCACAGCCATATTGGTATATGAGGCAGTACATCGTGTACTATATCCACCTGATAAAGTGGATGGAAAGACAATGTTGATCGTTGCATGTATTGGATTAATAATCAATGTTGTCGATGCTGTCATACTACACTTTGGAGGTGCCTCACATGGACACTCGCATGGTGGAAGTGCACCATCACATGTCGCACATACCAGCAACAAAGATCATGGTCACGGTCACTCACACAGTGGACATGGTCATGGACAAGAACAAGTGCATCATGATCATGATCATGGACATGAACATGAACATTCAGAGACAGAAAGAGTGGCTCACAATCATGGACATGTTAGGAATATCAATGTACACTCGGTATATATTCATGTGCTTGGTGATTGTTTCCAGAGTATAGGAGTGATCATTGCATCGATCATCATCTGGGTCAAACCAGAGTGGAAGATAGCCGATCCAATCACAACGTTCATATTCTCAGTGATTGTCATGTTGACGACAGTTAGATTGATGAAACAGACGTTATTGGTGTTGTTGGAGGCTGTGCCTCATGGTATCAACGTATCAGATGTGCACAATGACTTGGCCGGCCTGCTTGGTGTGGTCGAGGTACATGACCTACACATCTGGTCAATCACAGTTGGCAAGCCATCACTCACATGTCATATCCAGGTCAAAGATGGTGCTGACGGTGAAGACATCCTATCATACGCCAATCAAATGTTACAACAAACTTATGGCATCGAACATACTACAATCCAAGTGGAGGTATACAATCGTAGACAACTCAGTAGTCCCTCTATCAAGGCCAACAACAATGTTCATTCATGCATCAACTCATGTCCACCCATCAAAGCGGCAGTTGCATCTTAGGAGGTGTGAGTGAGCGAGCGAGCGAGCGAGTGGCAATATGACGATGATGATGATGATGATGTAATAAACTGGATTACTCTCTTTAATATAGCAACAGTGTTGTTGTTCAAGCAACGATTGGATAGTTTCCGGCTGAGGCAATACCACAGTTGTTGTGCTTGTCCTTGGCCATCATGATGTATCCATTGACACCCCAGTCAACGCCCCAGTCATTTCTGGCGATCCAGTAGCCAGTCGATGGTGTTTGAATACCATATCCGACGACGAGCATGGCTAGGTCCAACTCGGTGGATGAGCAACCTGGCTCGTAGTAGACACCACCGTCGTACAGCTGGAAGGAGGAGTGGGAGGCGTCGACCAACACGGCGACTGATGTGAGGTTGACGGCAGCCTCGAGACTGGCCTCGGAGCCAGTGGTGACATTGACGTAGCTTGAGAACTTGGCGCCGATCTCAGTTGGTGAGAACTTGCACTTGCCCGACTTGCCGGTCCATGGGTAGGCGGCGGCAGTATCAATTCCATTGTTCTCGACCACGTATTCAAAGGTGTAGAGGGGAAGACCGCTGTTGCAGCCCTGGTTACCAAACTTGGCCGAACAATCAATGATTTGTTGGTCAGACAGTGGGATCAACTTGCCATTAACGATGGCCTCTGTTGTCTCCATCGAGCCAACAGCGGCGTAGGCATAGCTGGCAGCACACATACCAAAGTCGTCAACAGGTGTGACGAATCCATGAGCCCTATCAATCAATCATGTTAGTGACTCGCTACCTTATGTTAACTATCCCACTCTTCACCACAACATACCTCCAGTCAACGATGGTGACATCACTTCCAACGATTGGTGTCTCTCGAACAAATGACTCGACCTCGGTCTGGACGGTGCGGGCACGAAGGGTGAGGTAGAGTGCTTGGTACTCAGAGTTGGTGAGGTCGGCCATCTTGTTCAAACCGAGCTTGGTCTGGCTGTTGCGAGCATTCCAGTTGACAATGTACTGGTGGTTGGCCTTGAAGGTAGCATAACGATGAGCAAACTCATGGTGCTCATAGTTACGTTGGTACTTTAGCATCCATCCAGCAAACAATGAGCGGTACTCTGTCTCTGTTGTTGTTGGTCTGGCGGCAGCAGTAACAGCAATTGCAAAGCAAATGAGTGCTACAATGGTGATTAACTTGTTGTTATTCATGATTGAATGTTTGATTGAGATGTTTGAGGTGATTGAGTGAATGAATGAAAGGGTGCATTGTTGTTGAATGGTTAATGTACTGTGGCATGGAATGTTCGAGAGCGTTTCACATGATCAACTGAAGTGGAGTTGTCTTTTTCTTGCTCGGTATTGGGCTGGTCCTTGGGGTCGGAAGTGGCGACTAAACTTCCGAGCCAAAGTGAACACCACGTCATTAACAATAATATCTTTAAACATTCAACTCAAAGATACATAATTATACTAATCTTATCTTATCTTAGTATCCCAAGATAGATATATAGATAAGATACTTACTTCTATTTATATCAATCACTCTCATTCATCATTCATTCATTCAATCATTCAATCATTCAATCCATTCAGAAGTACCAACCACGACACCAATGCAATCATTGAATGATCTTAGTAATGTGCTGTTGAAGCATGTTGTTAGGATGTTGGGCGACAATCCGGTGGATGTGATCTGTTTGTCATTGACTTGTAGGAGAATGTATGGTCAGCGACAACAATACATCACCTTTGAATACTCCAATTACTTCTCTCAGACACAGCGACTGATTCCAATGTATCGTGATCTTATCAAGAAACAGATTGATAAAGATGTGTTGGGTACGTCATTGGAGTCATTATCGAGAATGAATGAATGAATGTTGTTAACAACTCATCTCAACCCAACTCAACTTACAACGTACCTACCTACGTAGTTGTGGATCTTAAGGTCGGATCAATGTTGAGAATGACAACGACCCCAGAGACAATGACTCATATTACTTTCGATGAGTATAGACGACAGCTTAGTAATAGCGATCAATCATCTTCGTCATCCTCGTCTGTGAAGTCATGTGAATGTATATATTTCGGCGAAGTTGAATATATATCGCCAGGTATACTGCCAGACACTTTAAAGATGATTAGATTCAATAGGAGCTATGACCTAATGTCCTACAATGGACAACCGGTGTTGCCTCCGAACCTCATCATCTTGATACTTGGTGATGGGTACAACCAGAGACTGCCACCAAATGCCTTGCCATCGAGCCTTACCAGTCTGTTGATGGGCGCCAACTTCAACCAGCCCATCGACATTGGCGTTCTGCCACAGTCACTGAAGATCATATCTCTGGGCATGTCGTATAACCTTCCGATTGGTCAGGGTGTCCTGCCCGAGTCCCTGAGGAAGCTGATCTTTGGCAAGAACTACAACAGCCCAATCATGCCAGACGTGTTGCCACACAGTATCACAAACATTATATTCGGTCGACAGTTCAATCAGCCACTGGACATTGGTGTGCTGCCCAACTCACTTAGCATCCTTTCTTTGGGGGACAACTTTGATCAAACCCTGGCTCGCGGAGTGCTCCCCGAGGGCCTGAAGGAGCTGTCCATGAACGTGAGCCACATCATACCTCGATCACTACCATCCACTCTTGTATTTCTAAAGTTGATGAAGAGATTCGATCAACCTGTGACACCTGAAACATTCCCTAGATCATTAACCAAACTATTGTTCAGTTTCCAGTTCAACAACGCACTCTCTGTTGGCGCCATACCGCCAGGCGTCACAAAGCTGGTGTTGGAGATGTTCAATCAACCACTACATGTTGGAGAGCTGCCTGACACAATCACAGAGTTGAGGCTTGGCATGTATGATCATCCTCTGCCGCCAGACATCCTACCAGACTCGTTAAAGAGCCTCGACTTAGGCGCACAGTTCAACAAATCGATTGAGATTAGATCACTGCCCTCATCGCTCACAGTGCTCAGGTTTGGAGTTGGGTTCGACATGCCACTTCCACCTGGCGTCCTTCCACCTTCACTCACTGAGCTCGTCCTCGGTCATAACTACAAGAGAAAGTTTGAACAGGGCTCACTCCCAGCCAGTCTAGCCAAGTTGACCCTTGGCAGCAAGTATACTCATTCACTCTCAGCGTCTATTCTACCCGTGTCACTCACCAATCTGACATTCTCCATTGATCACGATGGTGGTAGTGGCCATGGATCCGTCGTGAGCACTACAACAATCATTCTTGTCATTGCAACAGACTTCTTCAAGACCTACACAGACAAGTTCACTCTCGATCATTTGTACAATTGGATGATCGGGTCAAACTCAATGGGCTCAACAGTTACAGGCAAGATCACATCATTCTTTACTTCTTGGCTGCGCAGCTCTTCAAACCGTGTGGTGGATGAGTCATGCGATCGTTTCATGGCCGCAGTTGCCAAACATCCAATCGAACTAATATTGAGCGGTGATATCAAGACATTGCCAAACATCAATCTCAACCTGAAGCAATTGACTATATACTACAACATCTATCCACCAACCAAATTCATGTTCAAGAGCAAAGAATGGGTAAAATGGTTAATGGACTCCATGGTTAATAGCCTTATATTAGTAGATGGATTATTCCAAAAGTTATATATTAGGAAGATTGGACAATGTAATAGTAATAATAATCAACAACAACAACAATGTGATATATTAGTACTCAATCATCGGCTTGAAGGTGGAACAATTACATCACGTGACAAATTGGAGTCACTACTCTCCACACATCTAGAATACAATCTAATGCTCAATCTTGATTAAAGAATATCATTATTATTATTGATCGATCAATCCTTCCCTTACCCTAACCCTAACCCTTACCCTTGCCCTAACCCTCACACTTCATACTTTCAAGTTCCCACTTACTTGAGACAAAAACTCAAAAACCACACGTGCAAAGCAAAAACACAACTACATCTTCACCACCTTGTATTATTCTCTACTATTTATTATTATTATCTGTATCTGTATAGTTATATATGTATTCATAGACATAAGAATGAATATATTCAAATGGACAAGGAACCAGAATGGTACACCTCAGTCACCATCACCATCATCATCACCTCAAAGATCAACACCAGAGAAACAGCATGTCAATGAAGCTCATTCACCTTTCTTTAGAAGGACAGGTCCACTGGCATCATCATCTTCATCTTCTTCGTCACAGACAACAGACTCATCATCATCGACTGCTGTTCTTAATGCGACTACATACATTCGACAGGATGAGCTGGGCAGAGGCGCATTTGGTTACGTTTATAAAGCAGTCGACCCTGCCACCAACAAGCTATACGCAGTCAAACTGTTGAAGCGTGAAGCTTATGACAGCAAAGAGTTAAAGCCCTACATTGATCGCGAGCACTCTCTTCTAGCCAGTCTACAAGGAATTGCACATCCACACATTGTTGCAATCCATGATATACTTGTAGGTTCTCTCATATCACCCGTTACACTATCATGGCCATCCAACTTCACATTTGATTGACACATTACATTACATTATTCAATATATAATAGGACAAGTATACCTATGTATTTGAGTACTGCAATAGCAAGACATTGTATGAGTTCTATCATACAAACAGAGGCAAGATGGATGAGAGCACACTCAAGATTATCTTCCTTCAAGTACTCTCTGCATTACAGTTCTTGCATGATAAGAACATCATTCATCGAGACATCAAGCCAGGCAACATCCTCCTGAACATTGTAAACAAGAAGAGACTAGTCTTCAAATGTATGTTTCATTGTTCGCGAACAATTGATGACCACGACCCTCACTCATCGATCAATCAATCAATAGTGTCAGACTTTGGATTGTCTAAAGCGATCAATGGCGATGATATGGCACAGTCACGTGTTGGATCATTCAAGTACATGGCACCAGAACAATTCTTGCCATACGGATATACATCGTCAGTGGACATTTATGCAATGGGTGCATTGTTCTATCATATCTCACTTCCAGAGCCATCGGACAACATCAACTATGTCCAGGGCATCAATGATCTGCCCGCCGATAGATGTACCGATGAGTACAGGGAGCTGCTCCTGAGGATGGTCGAGCCAGACCCTTCAAAGCGAATCACGATGGCCGACATCATTCGCTCCGACTGGGTCATGAGCAAGATCGTCTACCTGGACATACAATTGGGACAGCACAAAGATGTCATCACTCTCAACGATGTCTATCAGATCTAGTATGTATACTGTACTTTGAGTATGTTTGAGTGAGTCGCTGACATCCATCCCCCCATAGCCACAAGAACTTCACAGCATGCAACATTGAGAGCAAGTATAAGCTGTCGCTCAAGGATCAGCTGATATTGGTGACATACTTTGATTCGGACAGTCTACATCCACTCAACGTGACACCATCTCGACCATTATATACAATTGTAAGTAGATTGGATACTACACAGCCGGCTGGATTATCTCATCATTACTAACACTTCGGATACTTATAAACAGGATCGTGTCTACCTTATTGACCTCTACAAGATGACGGTCACACTAAAGATCAGCGAGCTTGGAAGTCTGACCAGTCGCCACACCAATACAAAGCACGAAGATGTACCAAGTGTGAGGGATTATGGCGACATTCAATCAACATTGGTCAATCAGATCAAAGCAGAGTTTGTAAGTATCTGTTGGAGGAACGAGTTGTCAATGGAATAATTCCTAATACATAATCAATCAATTAATCAATCATTTAGGAGAAGCAAGAGGACTCGGAGAAGATACTTAGATACTTGAATGAGTTGTTGAGGAAGGCGAACGAGTTGAACAGTTACTGCATACTGCTGCGAGACTATTATCAATCACAGGTTCGTGGAGTACTTGGCAACAATGTAGACTTGAAGAAGTTGGTAAACAGCCAGGATGAACTCTCCAAAGTGTTCCAATCAAATAGGAGTACATGTGATAAGGTATGTTCCAGTTGATCCATTACAGATGACATTACGTACTCACTCAATCAATCAACATCAATCAATCAATGACTACAAAATAGATCAAACAACTTAGGAATTTCGATGAGAATGGAGAGGACACTAATGAGTTACTTATTGACTACCTTCCATTGTTTATTCGATCATTCATTGATCAGAACTTGACACACTATGCCAATTTCATCCAAAGCTCAAGCCAAGTTGACAATCAAGTTACTCAAGACTTCTCCAAAGTGTAAACTATCATCACATTGTTGTTGTCGTTGTTCAACAAAGTCTGGACATGTCACTAACCAATGCATTCCATTACACGCACCAACATAAAGATTCTCCCAAACTGTCAAGAAGATGGTGGAACTAACAACAGAGCACAAGAAGATCAATGGCAAACTGGTGTCAATGAACAATGATAATCAGGACAGCGACATTGGATTCATCCTGACGACTCGTTCAACGCTTCAGGAGAGCAACGACCACTTTGACAAGGTCTGCGAAACATTCCAAGAGATCACTGCTGGCCTCGGCTCGACCGTTCTCAGCCTGCAGAACTACACCAACGACCTCATCAAGTCAGTCTCGTATCTGGGCGGCGTCCACAGCCACCTGTCCGATGCCAAGGAGGTCATAGACGAGCTTAACCGCATACCAGACTACTATGACCTGTGCAAGGCCGAGCTGCAACGCCGCGCCGCCTTCAAGGCCAACTACCTCCGTCGCCAAACGCAAACGGCCATCGAGTACAACGATCTCATTGGCATGGAGCTTGAGTTTAGGGACATGTTTGAGAAGTCCTCCGTGCGTCCCAAATACTTTGTGCCCATGATCAATGAACGCATTGACAATGTGCTGCACAAGTTCCTGCCGAGACAGACTGGAAATGTTCTTGCCGTCCACCATGAGTGGTCCAAGCGCGACACCATCGGTGAGCTACTATGCTCGAGGATAGTCCTCACTGGACAGGCCCAACCCGATATCAATGCTGCCAACGTTGACGCTGATGTTGAGGTTGACGATGTGGACGTGGGCTCAGACCAGGGATCAGTCATCTATAGAGGCGGGGCAGCCACAAAGGCCCCGCCAGTCGAACCAACATCGGACGAGACCACAGAGATTTACGTGCCTGCGGCAAAGGCGCAGAGGGAGAAGGCGCTGCGGGACAAGGAGATGGCCGATAAGGACTCAGAGATTGCCGAGCTGAAGAAGCAGCTACAGCTGATGAAGCAGATCGAGAAAGAGAGCGCCAATCGCGTGGCACAACTCGAGAGCCAGATGTTTGAGACGAGCATCACCACCGAGATCAACATGAAGATGATCAACTCACAAGAGGAGCTCACCAAGAAGATGACCGAAGCCGAGCAGCAATACAAGGAGTACAGGGAGCATTGTGACCATCTACTGCGCACCAAGGATGAGGCCATCGTCCAGCTTGAGAAGGAGAAGAAGGATTTGGAGATCAACAATGGAGAGAACATCACACGCTTCAAGGAGAACAGTGACCAACTCATCGGTCGACTCAATGAGATGGAGGCTGAGGTGCAGACACTCAACGAGCAGTTGACCACCACTCAACAAGACCTGGAGAACAAACAACTTGAGATTGGCGCACTCAAAGGTGAGAACCTAGACCTACAACAGATACACAATGTACTATTGGAGGAGATCAAGACCAGTGGTGTGATGATGTAATGTATATATATATTTCCGATTTATCCAAGAGTTGGAGAGAGACTGGATGAACATGGTCATTTGATCACAAGGTTGGAGGATGTGTGTGGTGTCCAGCTTTGACCTGCACAGGTGGCTGGTCACACATCACTTTCATCAATCTCCTCCACAGCACATCACAATGTAAATTAATAAATTTATTTTTTATGAACAAAGTGATGAAGTCACTGTGGGCTTGATGAACTTGAAGTCAAATCAATGACTTGCATTCATCACCTCACTGACTCATTCATTCATTCATTGACTTACACTATATATACAAGTATATGTACTTTGTTTGAGATAACAAAGTATATACATTAACATCAACAACAACAAGAATGAACAGGTTTGAAAAGAAAGATGACGATGAGTATGGTATGTGATCGCGATCAATCATTCAATCAATCAATCAATCAACATCAGGTACAACAGGTTATATTGACAATACTATTATTGTATATATGTACAGAGTTCCCATTCGAGAATTTGGACAAGGGACAGGTAGTTCAAGAGAAGAGAGCATTCAATGATACACAGTTGCAACCAAGACAGTGCGCGTTGGTTATTTCAAAGTTCTTGTATCTGTTGTCACGTGGAGATACATTCACAAAGACAGAGGCAACTGATATATTCTTTGCTGCGACAAAGTTGTTCCAATCAAAGGATATACCATTGCGTAGAATGACCTATCTGTTGCTCAAGGAGTTCTCCACCATCTCACAGGACGCCATCATCGTCACCAGTTCACTCATCAAGGATATGTCGCACAAGATCGAACTATATCGTGCCAATGCCATTAGAGTACTTTGTAAGATTATTGATGTAAGTTGATCATCCACAGCACAGCAATGACAACAACAACAGCAGGTACTGATGGTCGACCATAATACATTACAGGCATCATCACTGCCACAGGTTGAGAGACATTTCAAGCAGTCGATTGTCGAGAAGGATCCACATGTATCGTCTGCGGCATTGGTATCCAGCATTCACTTGCTCAAGGTCAGTCCAGAGACTGTCAAGCGATGGGCCAACGAGGTACAGGAGGCCATCTCAAACAAATCCAACATGGTCCAATACCATGCACTCGCTCTTCTGCACCGTATCAAGCAGCATGATCGTCTGGCCGTTACCAAGCTGGTCAGCTCACTCATCCGTGGATCATTAAGATCACCATATGCTCAATGCTATCTCATTCGTTGTGCTGTCGAAGTGATCGAAGAGACCAACACAGAGTATGTACATCACATCCAATCACATCAATCACATGCTAACTCTTTGCCACTGTAGTGACCGTACATTCTATGACTATATTGAGAGTCGTCTGAGAGATAGGAACGAAATGGTCGCTTATGAAGCAGCCCGCTCGGTATGCTCACTCAAGAACTCCTCACTCAAGGAGCTCACATCGGCAGTGGGCGTGCTCCAGTTGTTCTTGAGCTCATCCAAGCCAACGCTTCGCTTTGCCGCCGTACGTACACTCAACAAACTTGCACAGACCAATCCAGTCGCAGTTGTTCCATGCAACCTCGACATGGAGAACCTCATCACAGACTCCAACAGAAGCATTGCTACACTCGCAATCACCACACTGCTTAAGGTATGTTATGTTAAGTCCATCATCCGTCCTTCCTGGCCCATCACATCCACTCACACTCCCATCCATCCATCCATCCAATGACGATCAGATTGGCAATGAATCCAATGTAGAGAGATTGATTAAACAGATTACTAACTTCTTGGGCGACATCAATGATGAGTTCAAGGTTGTTGTGGTCGAGTCGATCACAATGCTCAGCATCAAGTTCCCCAAGAAGTACAAGCACTTGATCCTGTTCCTCAACAAGATTCTTCGCGACGAAGGATCACTCCAACTCAAGCAGAAGACTCTCGATGCCATTCTCAATGTTGTAAATCATATCCCAGAGTCCAAGGAGATTGGTATGTTATGTGACATCATCACGCCACGCAAGGCTGACCTTATTCACATCGCGACTAACTGACTTCATTCAATCACTCTAGCCTTGAATGAGCTTTGTGACTTTATCGAGGATTGCGAGTATCCAGACTTGTCGGTCCAGATCCTTCACTTGCTGGGCCAGGAAGGCCCTTTGACATCGTCACCATCAAAGTACATTCGTTACATCTTCAACAGAATATCGCTGGACAGCGGCACGATTCGTGCTGCCGCCGTCTCCTCGCTGGCCAAGTTTGGACTGCTCTTTGAGCCAATGAGACACAAGATCATCATCTTGATTCAGCGCTGTCTGCAGGACGAGGACGATGAGGTCCGTGACAGAGCCACGCTCTACCTGGCACTGCTCAAGAGTGACAACGTCAAGCTGCTCAACAAGTTGCTGATGGATGACATCCCCGTGCCTCTTGCAAACCTCCAACGCTCATTGGAGGCCTACGTCGAGTCGCCATCAGCAGAGCCATTCGACATCACCAAGGTGTCGACGGTGATTGAGGTCGTGTCCCCAGTGATGGGCGACAAGTCAGCACCAACCAAGCAGCAGCAAGCGAGTGGTCCATCCACACCAAAGATGCAGTCACAGCAACAGGAAAAGGTATCGGCACAGGAGAGCTACGCCTCCCAGCTGTCGGCCATCCCACAGTTTGCCGCCTATGGCAAGCTGCTCAAGTCCAGCGAGTTTGTCGAGCTCACCGAGACTGAGACCGAGTACGTGGTCAACTGCGTCAAGCACATCTTTGCCGAGCACATCGTCTTCCAGTTCAACATCACCAACACACTCAACGATCAGCTGTTGGAGAACGTCTTTGTCAAGATGGTACCATCCAACCCCAAGCTGGTGAAGCTCGAGTGCTACCTGCCTGTGGACTCTCTGCCCTATGGCGACCCCGCATCGTCCTACGTCGCCATCCGCATCCCACCCGATGCAACTCCGACACTGGCCTTTGCTAACACACTCAAGTTCAAGGTGCGCGAGATCGACCCATCGACTGGCGAGCCCGACGACGGAGGCTTTGACGAGCAGTACAAGATCGAGGACTTGGAGCTGCTGCCCAAGGATTATATGCAGCGCGCGATGTGTCCCAACTTCCAGGAGGAGTGGAAGCGTCTGCCCGAGGAAATCCAATCGGTGCAGACCTTCCAGCTCGTGACGATCAAGACCATCGACGACGCCATCAAGGAGCTCATCAAGACGCTGTCGATGGCGCCATGCGAGAAGTCCGAGGTTGCACAGCCCAAGGCCAACAAGCACATTCTCTATCTGTCTGGACGCTTTGTCAATGGAGTCAGTGTTCTGGTGCGTGCCAGGATGAAGATCGATGGCAATGGACAGAACACAGACGTAGAGCTCACTGTCAAGTCAGAGGATGAGATCGTCAATGAATTCGTCACATCAGCATATGTCTAGACATCCATCCACATTCACACCGCTCTCTTACATCCCATCCCTTCCATCCCATGCATCCTAATCAATCAATATGTTATAACAGTAAATAAACAAACCATCCAACTTTAATTGAAGCTCTTTGATAACTGTTCAAACTTGATGTCTTGTACAAATGGTCGTGATTCATGGTCGTCATTGTGGAAGGGCACGTAGACACCGGTGGGCTTGTAACCAAGTCGGTAGTACCAGCTCAGTAGTTCATTGCGGATTGATACGGCGCACATTGAGATGACGCGGCATCCCCATTGCTTGACAATGTACTCCTCGGCATAGGCCATCAGTATGCCACCAATGCCCTCGCTCTGATACATTGGCTCAACGCTGAGAGCCTCCAAATGTGCATTGACATCATCATCACGGACAACACCAATCGAAGCGATTGGCTTGCGCTCTGCATCGTTGCCATCTGCAAACTCCACGACGAATGTGAGTGCACGTGCAGGGTTCTGTTGTTCTACACGAGGCTTGAGTGAGTCGTGAGTCAAACGCTTCCCTGAGATGTAGTGCGATTCATTTGTCCAGCCCTTTGATTGGACTGACTTGTCGTTGTCCTCTCTTCCAGTGCCTCTGTATGCAAAGTTTATCAAGTCAACCAATGCATCAACATCCTTGATCTCGGCTGCTCTACAACATAATTGTCTATTTGATTTCTTTGTGATACCAATGACTATATTATTGTTGTTCATCCTGTTGTATAATATTATATATATTTGTATTACAGATAATAGTGTTTAGATGATGAATGATTGCATGCAACAAGATTGATTGGTGGTGATGTGCATTGGTTTGCCCATATTTGTAACTTTGGAAACAAAGTTATCGGTTTGATTGAATCAATCAAAATGATAATAATAATGTAATATCAAGATATCTCTAATATCTCTTTGTATTAATATCTGTTTGTTTGACGACAATGAACGAATCAATGAACTTCACACATCACAGTCAATCTGTCACGACCTCTTCTTTGAAAACTGACCATGTCCATCTTTTGAGATTCATACATTCATTCATTCATTTACACTCATCAATACATAGAGATAGATATTTATATATACACATACATGTTTACATTAACATGCAGATGTTCAGCCCACTGACAGCTTGGTTCTCAAAGGATATACCTTATGAAGTAAAGGTCTCCTGGAGTATGTGTTTGAATGATCAGCTGATCGATCAATCAATCAATCAATCAAAGAATGAATGAATGCTGACACTTTGATGATTCAATAGGGGAACACGGAGGGACTACACAGACATCATCATCAGCATACTTTTGGTTCGTCAAGGATCCTTATCAAGTGGATGCTTACAAGGTGATCACATCGTCAGACGGTGAATATGTATCAGCGATCGACTATCAATGGATTGTGCACTGTCTACAAGATCAACAACTATTAGACTGTGATGCATTCGTTATCAACAGGGATGAGGTATTGTCAAACATACACATCTACCACGAGAATGTCAAGTTGGAGGAAGAGAGGAAGGCCAAAGAGGCTTTGAATCATTATCATGACGTAGATGATGCAAACTCATTATTATTCGCCGCTGACTGTGACTACATACCGCCTAGTGTAGTCGCCATCAAACAAAGATACTCAAATGCAAAGAGTAAGTCAATATCACCTCCATTCATTCAATCATTCAATCAATCAACTGATCACTCACTCTCTATATAGTCCTAAACCCAAATGAAGACACAGTGTATCAGAGTAGACAGAAGCCTACACTCGAGGAAATGAGCTTTGCCAAGTATACTGTGTCAGTCAAGCAAATAGAGAAACTGACGACATCTTCTCACTTGGTGGATGACGACGATGATGTACAAATGACAACCTCCGCACCACCCACGACGACTACGACCACAACTACAACGACAACAGCCTCAAACACTATGAAATCACCAACATCAACGACATCAAATTCATCATCATCAACATCTTGGGCCTCACCAACTCCTCTAATGACAACTAATCCTCCTCCTCCATTGACAACATCTCCACAACCAATGTCACCCATAGTCATCAACACCAACTTCTTTGACAACGAGATATTGGCCACGGCGCCACACTCACAGAATGACGATGTTGATGACAATCCACCATTGTCGCCCATATCACCACCAAACAACAACAACAACAACAATGTCGATAACAATGGCAATAATGACGATGACTACAATGACTACAGTTTCAACGATAATCAGAACAGCCAAGACTTCCCAATCGCCACACAATCAAGCGAAGGCTCCTTCTTCAGTAGGCCACCACCAATGGACACTGAAATCAATGACATCAGTATAACGCTCGAGGAACGTGACGATGATGGAGACAATTGGGCACCTCTGCATACCACTCGCTCAAGCAACTTCACCATCAAGAAAATCAGCAGCAACAACCTCGTTGACGATGAGGACCCAATCCAAGACGACTTTGACGATACCCAATATCAGTTTACCAAACAGAACGTCTCACGAGGGACAAAGTTGGATACACCCACCAAGCCAAAGCAGACTCCGCAGATATACGGTGGAACATCCGTCGAGGACCAGGGTCTGGACTTCCCAGTCCCAGTGTTCTCCCCATCCAAGCCCAAGATCGTACAGCAGGTCAGCCCGCCATCCCCTGCACGCCTTGTATCAATCATTAGCAATGATGACTACAGATCATCATCAAAACCGACCACCCCTTCCAAACCGCTAAACCGAGCGACCAAGCCTGCTCCACTGCCCTCTGACGCAGAGGTCATCGACTTGGATTGATGATTGATTGATTGATAAAGGCCCTCCCTCCATCCCTCAGTGCCACTCACGCACACCTACGTTCTGCTCGACCTACTCTTCACATTGGAACTTTATTGGATTCAAGTTGCTTGGCGATCCAAATTGGCCACTCCTCGAAGCGCATCTTTGGAAGGCGCTTGAACTCTTCGTACATCTCGTAGACGTTACCCTTGAACTCCCAGCCCAGCGTTGCAACCTGCAGCTTGATGCTCTTTGCGACAGTCAAGAAGTGCCTGAACATACATTCATTCATTCAATCAATCACAGGTTAGACATTAAACTCTACGTCCTGTACTCTGCCATCAATCGATAAATCATTCAATCTACTTACAATTCTTTTAGACGATCAATGTCCGTCGCACTGATTTCGGTGCTCTCCAACTGTTTGATACGATCTAAAAGAGTGTTGCACTGCTTTCCAAGTGCCTCGTTTGTTTGTAACAATGTTTGGTTGTCACTCTCCAACTTCTTGATCTTGTGTACCTGCTCTTCTGTTTGTTGCGTGACAGTGTTGATATTGGCCAAATGATCTCGACATGTCTTCTCCATTGTGTCTCTCTCGCTTTGTAGCACCTCATAATTATCCTGTACATTCTTGAGTTGTTGATTCAAAGACTCTATTCTCTCGGCCATCGCATCTACAGCTTCACTATCTACATCACTCTTGGATGATACCAGGTTGTTGTTCTCTGCCTGTAAACGGTCCTTATCATCCTTGAGTTGGGCGTTGCTTGTTTCTAGTTGTTGTGAGGTGATCCTTGATTTTGCCAACTCTTCATTCAACGATGATACTTGTTGCTGGACTGTGTCCAACTTGATATCCAACGTCTCTTTCGACTGGGTCATTGTGGACAACTGTTCCTTGATGCTCTCAATCTCTGAGCATTGATGTTCAAGCGCTCGACATTGTATCCTTAGACTGTCCACCTCTGCACTCAACTGATCACTTGCTACCTGAAGTGTCTCCTTGTCCTTTGTCTCATCCTTCATCCTCTCCAATATTAGTGAGTTTGCATTACTTTCGGCTCTCAACTTTGCCAACTCTTCCTCTTTCTGGACGAGTGTCTGCTCGTGCTCCTTGATCATCTTTCCAAACTGCTCCTCTCTCTCCTTTTCCATTCTTTCTATTGTTGCCTTTAAACCTTCGATCTCAATACCATGTGCTCCACCATCCTTGTTGTGCTCCTCCACCAATGTACTCAACTTTGTAAGCTCCATGTCCTTTTCTGATATAATACTTCTGAGTCCTTCCAGTTCGCTTGTCCTGCTCTCGTTGATTGTGTTGAGTGATGAGATCTCGCCCTTCAGCACGTCAATCTCGGCTCGCAGCACCATTGTCTCTTTGTTTGATTGTGAGTTGGTTGTCTCGTTCGCATGCTCTAGCTGATCGATTGTTGCCTTTTGCTCCTCGTTGATCCTGGTCAACTCCTGGATTCTCTCTCTGAATGATGTCTCTTTGCTCTGTACCTCTCCATTCAATGATTCAATCCTCTCACCACTCTCCTCAAGTTGTTGCTTCAAGATGTTAATATCCACTTGATCCTTCCTCAGTCCAGTGATCTCCAACTCATTCTGTCTGAGAGCCTCCCTCATTCTGGTTGTCTCTGCCTCCAACTCCTTGATCTGGTTGTCACTGTTCTCTTGCAATCTAGCAATCTCCTTTGTCTTTTCCTGATCGATCTGTTGAAGTGAACCAGAGTGCATGTCCAACTTGGATCTCTCCTCATCCAATGATTTCTTGAGTGACTCGATTGTTTGTTGAAACTGCTGCATCTCTGTATCTTTCTGATGTGCTTCCTTCTCCATGTTTTCCAACTGTTCATGTTTGTTTGTGAGTTGTGCGCTCAACTGGCTGACTGTATCCTCAGATTGGGAACAAGTCTCCTTCATCACAACCATTAAATTGCCAATTTCCTTGTGGAGTGAACTGGCCTTGTCCTCCAACTCCTTGACCATGCTCTTGTATGTGGCAACTTCAAGTTGTGCCTGATCCAACGCGGCATCCTTCTCCTGGACACGAGAACGAATCTCATTGGTCTTCTTCAACATATCATCTCTAAGCTTCTGGATCTCAACATCTCGCTCCTCCAAATCCTTGATCAATCTTCCCTCCTTGTCCTCGGCCTCCTTCTTGATCATAGATGACTGTTGTCTCAGAGTATCCAACTCTTGTTGGCTCTCTGACAATCTCGCGTTGAGTTGTGATTCCCTGTCCTTGCTGTTTTGCTGCTCCATCAACAAACTCTCTGCCTCCCTTGCCTTGTCACCCAACTCGCCAACCTTGCTCAGCAAGTCCTGCTCCAGCTGTCTGATCACCGCATCCTTCTCTGTGATTGTTGCCTGCTCCCTGTTCCGCAGCTCACTGATCTCTGCAGCCAATCGCTCCAGTCCTTGTCCATTCGCGACCAGTGCTTCGCGCCTTGCCAACTCTAGCTCCTTGCGTGACAGGTCCAACTTCTCATTGAGTGACTGCAGGTCAAACTCATCCTTTTGCTGACGAATGGTCATCTGATTGATCTGCTTGCGCTGTGCCTCCACGGTCTCATTCAACTTGTTCAACTCCTGATCCTTGATCTGGATGGTGCTCTCCAACAATAAAGTCGTGTTGCTGTTGTTGGCCATTTGATCACTGAGTGTGCGGTGATAGTTGAGCACATTGTCCACGCCCTGTATCCAGTACTGCATGTCCGACTCACTCTTGGCCTTGAGTATGTACGATCGGTTTGGTATATCGATTGAGAATGTGAAGGTGGCAGCGTCTGTGATCTTGGTGCCCTCGACCTGTCGCAAGTCAATGAATCCCAATGAGTACTGTGTGACCACCTTGGACAATGAATGAGATCGATCAGCAGGTGCCTGCTCATAGTAGTGCAACTCATAAAGATTTCCAGCCAGTTTGAAGTATCTAGTCTTCCATGATCTATACAATCCTTTCTCCTACATTATTGGATGCAGTGCTGTCATCAGTCAGTAACTAAAGTTGGACATTAGGTTGGTGTGATTTAGACGACACTTACACCTTGTTTGTCAAGCCAACCTTCTAAATGAGGCTTCCCATTGTTTGTATGAGACATGATCATATAAATAAAATTAATGTTTATCTGTATCTACTTTGTTGAATGACTTGTGTCAATCTTGAGGACTCAAAGTGGTAATGTGGTAGGTCTGTTTTGATCAAAACAGGTCCTTCAAAATATCGCCCAAAAAGAGATAATAGTTTTTATTCATTGTGATAAAAGTAGTACTTTATGTTTATGGTTCGTGAAGTTATCATTATAATGAATAGACTTTGGTTATTTTCAAATTGAGGTACCTACATTCGTTTGATGATGTCAACATCAATCAATTGATTCTATAAAAAGGATATGGAGGACTCATCGAGGGCTCGTTTTGTCGTTTCGAATTTAGATCCAATATTTGCATTGAACAGTACTTTATTGTGTAGATGATAGAACTTTAAGACTATTTAGCGCCATAATTGTCCATTCATTAAATATTCGACCATCCAATATTTAACTTCGCTTGAATCACTCATTCATATAATACACTCTCAATCCAAATATTATAAGTAAGTAATTGTTCAAACCATGTCCAAGAATCTTAGAATGAAATATACTGACTGACAATGATTCCAGAATGAAGACATCTATAATAGCTATTTCAATCATCATATTGGTTTCGTCAATATATGTATACACCAGTGGTGTTGCACCATCTGATCTGATCTCTTCAATTGGAGAGAGATTAAATCTTTCAGTTGGTAGTGGAAAATCAGGTGTATGTCGTCTACATGAAGTGTGCAACTATGGCATTGATACTGGATCATACCAAGACTTTTGGAGAGCCTTCTGTGTCAGTCTGAAGAATGAAGCAGTCACTGCCGTCTGTGAAGACAGTGAGAGCAGAGCAGAGAAAGATCGTTTCTGTACATATGTAATCGATGCAACATATTGCAACAAACAATAAATACAGTATTGCCATATCAAAAACAATCATCTCAGTATTCATCAAATTGATGTTCAACAATCAACCAAGAAAATCATTCAATCAACCAAGAAAATTTAAATCACGACACTCAAGATGGTATTTATACTGGAGTTGAACAAGAAGAAGTGGAGGAAGAAGGTAGAGTTGGATAGTTCATGAAAAACTTGATGCCTTCTCCATAATGTCCACTTTTGTACTCTAATGTTCGATACCTTGTGAGTTGTTTGGGGAATGATTCCTCTCGCAATTCATAGAAATTGATCTCAATGTAAGTCAGAAGTGGTGCCATTTGGTAGTCTGAATCCAGTCGTTGAATGAATTGATTGACCATCTGTACATCAATGTCGGCACGGCTATCCAGTATGAAGTGTTGCAGTGTGGCACAGCCAGTCAATCGTTCAAAGAATTGTGGAGTGAGACCCACGCTTGTCGAGTGAAGACCGATTTCCAACTTGGTCAACGTGCAGCCACTGTCCGCCAGTATGTCATCCAGCCCAATCAGATGACTGGCAACTGCATACAATCTCAAACTGCGTAGATTGCGTCCATTGTCATGCAGTCGGAGCCAACGCATGTTTGGATTGGAACCCTGATTCGGTGTCCTACTTAAATCGATTAACGAGAGGTGTTGAATGCACTGAGGCAGCTGGATGTCGGGTTGGCACGTCACGTTACTGAATGACAGTTTCAGCGATGTACACTTGAGATGCTCGATCATGCCTTTGACCGCATCGTCCACCGTCCTTACAGCAAGGTAGAGATGAGTGATTCTCGCCGGCATCTGCTGAAGATAGTTCATGACGTTGGGAGGTACTGGTAGATTGGACGAACAAAACAGCGAGACTGACTCCAGTGTGCCAAGCCTTAGCAGAGGTGTCAGATCAGACTCAATTTCGTTGGGGCTAATTGTGAGGATTTTGATGTTGGACAGGAGTGTCGGGGCGCAGGTATTGATGAATGAACTGATGTCTGATCGAAGGTCCAGGCGGAGGTCCACCAGAGAGAGGTTCGCTGGGAATAGTAAAGAGCTGTGGGGTGCAGACAACACGTGTTGGCCAATGATCTCGAAGGTGTGTGGCAGTTTCGCGCACACAGTCGCAATGACACCCATATCAATTGGTATTATGCCTTCATACACATCATTGAGATCGATTCGAAACACAACGTCT
Source organism: Acytostelium subglobosum LB1 (assembly GCF_000787575.1). NCBI lineage: Eukaryota > Evosea > Eumycetozoa > Acytosteliales > Acytosteliaceae > Acytostelium > Acytostelium subglobosum. The sequence goes on along the minus strand of NW_012236528.1, from coordinate 647,045 downwards.
GGAGACCATTTGGCCAGAGACAATGTGTCGATAACATTCTCAATCTGGTCCATTGCTGTGTCGATGCGAATGTTCTTGACACTGTGCAAGATGGTCTGTATGCTCTTTGAGGTGAGCTGGCGACGCACTCCGGCTATCTGATAGCGGTCGAGAAGGATGAGGACGACATTGCGGACATTGCTCCACAAACATCGTGGATTGGACAGATGCTTGACGCACTTGGTGAGGTGATCGACTTCGGGACGGCCATAGCCTTTAGCTCCTTTATACAATGTGTATGTCTTGTCTACAATTGGAGCAATGAATTTAAACCAACGTCTACATACTAAACTCATTGATATCAACCATTTAGTAGGGTACTCTCCACGATACAACCAAACATATTGAACAATAATATGTTGTATATTAATTGGTAATCTATGTATTGATGTGTCCTCATCTATGATGACAATGTCATGTATTGATGTGTCCTGACCATCATTGACATTATTATTTGATTGAAATGATGTAATTCCCATTCTATCTATATATTATTAATATAAATATTAGTAGTGAATGAATGAATGAAGAATGAAGGTTAATGAACTTGAGCAAGACAACAAATTGTGAAGTTGATGAGGGGAATCAAGTTTGAAAATATCTTTGAAGGCCACCGGGTTTGATTGGCCTAGGATAATGGGCAGGCAATCTAGATCTGTGAATGCAACGTCTCCTTGTCACTGGGTGAAATTATCTCCTACCTGTCGGAGTTAGTTTGATATCATTCACTTAACTAGTTTGATCATTGATGGGCCTATTGGCGCAATGATGACACGCTCATGCACGATATCCACGCGGTGAACTACACCTCCAGGATACTCCTGTTTGACCTCCTTCCGAATCATATTGATTGATAGATGTTACACATTGTTACAAATCATCATAACAGTATTCATCAAACAAATTGATCACTTTGATTTATAATTGAATCCAAAATTTATATCACAATCTGATGTTGTGATACTGGAGTTGTATAAGAATAGGAGGAAGAAGGGAGAGTTGGATAGTTCATGAACAACTTGATGCCTTTGCCATAGCCACATTGGTACTCTAGTGTTCGATACCTTGTGAGTTGTTTGGGGAATGATCCCTTCCGCAGATCATACAGATTGATCTCGATGTAAGTCAGAAGTGGTGCCACTTGGTAGTCTGAACCCAATCGTTGAATGAATTGATTGACCATCTGAACATCAATGTCGGCACTGCTATCCAGTATGAAGTGTTGCAGTGTGGCACAGCCAGTCAATCGCTCAAAGAATTGTGGAGTGAAGCCGATGTTTGTCGAGTGAAGACTGATCTTCAACTTGGTCAGCGTGCAGCCACTGTCCGCCAGTATGTCATCCAGTCCAATCAGATGACCGATCACTCCACTCAAGCTCAGACTGCGTAGATTGCGTCCATTGTCATGAAGTCGGAGCCATCGCACGTCTGGATTGCAGTCCGGATTCGGTGTCATACTGCCATTGGAAAACGAGAAGTTTTGAATGCATTGAGGCAGCTGGATGTCGGGCTGACATGTCACTCGGCGGAATGATAGACACAACGTTGTGCACTTGAGATGCTCGATGATACCTTTGAGCGCATCGTCCACTGTCCACACAGCCAAGTAGAGACGAGTGATGCTCTCTGGCATCTGCTGCAGATAGTTCATGACGTTGGGAGGTACTGCTAGGTCGGACGGAGTGCACAGCGAGACTGACACCAGTGTGTCAAGCCGCAGTAGTGGCATCAGATCAATCTCAATGTCGTGGAATGTAATATTGAAGATCTTGATGTTGGACAGGAGTGTGGACGCGCAGGTGTCGATGAATGAACTGATGTCTGCTCGAAGGTCCACGTGGAGGTCCACCAAAGAGAGGTTCGCTGGGAATTGTATAGAGTTGTGGGGTGTGGATAACGAGTGACTGCCAATGACCTCGATAGTGTGTGGCAGTTGGGCGCACACCGTCGCCAAGACACCCAGATCAATTGGCATGATGTCAATCACATCCAAGAGATCGATTCGAATCACAATGTCCGATGACCACTGTGCCAGAGATATAGTGTCGATGACCTTTTCAAACAGATCCATTGAGGTCTCGATGCGCATGTTCTGAACGCTGTGCAAGATGGTCTGTGTGCTCTTTGAGGTGAGATGGCGACGCAGTCGGGCCAGCTGCTTGTCAGAATGAACGATGCAGATGACCTTGCGGACGTGGTTCCACAAACAACGTGGATTGGACAGATGCTTGACATACTTGGTGAGGTGATGGTCATTGGGACAGGCATCATCGTACAATGTATATGTCTGGTCCACCATTGATCCAATGAATTTAAACCAACGTCTACAAACTAAACTCATTGGTATCAACCATCTAGAAGGGTACTCTCCACGATATATCCAAACATATTGTACAATAATCTGTTGTATATTAATTGGTAATCTATGCAGTGCCGAATCAACATTATCCACTTGACCTGTTGCATCAGTTGTTGTTGTAGTGTCATCTCCATCTTTGACATTGTTATTATTTGATTGAACTTTTGATGACTTAATTCCCATTATTTGTTTGATAAAGTATATATATATGTTATTTATAAGTATGTACAAGTTGGGATCACTTGATAGTGAATGAATGAATGTTGATGTTGTTGAAGATGAAGGGCGAGTCAACGAAGTAGGAAGGTGGGGGAGAAAGCAACCCCCTTTGGGTTCAAAAGGGGGTTGGACCACACGCGCTCGTGCGCCAGGTCCACTCGGCGAATGGCATCCATCGATCAGCTGACACTCCTGGGACACTCCTGTTTGACCACTCCTGATCCATTGATTGATCGAATCGATCAATCAATCAATAATATAATAATATTATGTTTATAAGTCGACTTTAATTATAGACCTCTGTTCTTAAAGTGTTGATGAGCGGCATCTGGCATACCGGTGGGAGTGAATGACATAAAGTCTTCGGTGAGTTGATCAATCTCAGAGTCAGATCCAACCTCTTCATCACTGTTATTGTCATCACTATCATCCTCCGAGTCAAAGTCACTGAATTCAGAGTCAGAGTCTGACGACATCTTCTTGGCATCGTTGTCGTCGTCCTCCTGATCGGACATCTCCTCGAGGTCAATGTCGTCCTCATCCTTCATGACATCCTTCCAATGCAGATATGTGTTCTCCACGTACTTGTTGGACGCCAGCAGCAAGTATGGGTCGAAGGGGAAGAATGAATCGAACTGCTGGTTCTGCTGCTGCTGTGACTGGAACTGCGATTGGAAGCCAGACGCTGTGGTCTTGGTCACCTTCTTGTTGGCCTGCAAGATGCTGGTGCACTTGGTGAAGATACCCACGCGCAGACACACCGCGCAGAACTGCTTGACGACGCTCCTCAGACACACGTGGAAGGGGTTGAGACGCGACGAGCTGACCTTGCGGAAGGCCTCATGCAGGTCCTGCCAGTACTCGCGCTTCTTCTCGCCCTGCGCGTCGTTCTCCTGGCTAAAGTCCAGGATGATGTTGTTCCTGAAGCAGAAGATATAATATACAGATTGGCACACTGAGTAGAAGACCGAGTGTAGCTTTGGATTGAATGTGAAGTCACTGCCCATCTTGGTGTCGTTGCGGTCTACGTACTGCACGGAGAAGAGCACCAGCTCCTTGAACGCCAGACGGATCAGATGGGGCGGCAGGTAGCGCGCGCGAGAGATGAAGCCGCCGACGTATGCCGCGCAGGCCGTGCGCACAATCGATGGGTTCCTGTCGTTGTTGAGCTTGCCAAAGAGGTAGCGCAGGTAGGACTCGGCGTAGAGTGAGCGGTCGCCCACTTGGACCGGTTCGTTGTGTAGGAAGGTCTTGTGCTTGCGAGGTGATGATGAGAACTTCTTGGGCGAGAGGCCCATGCCGCCTGGCGACGACGGCTGCTTAAATGGTGACAGCAGGGACTGAGCCTGCAGGAGAGAGGAGTTGACGTTGAGTGGCTGGAAGGCGTTCTTGCGCTGATAGATGCGGCACACATAGAGCAGCAGGAACTGGGTGTACTTGGATTTGTAGGTGGGGAGGACGCTGGTATCGAACGCCTTGATCAGGTTGTGAAAGAGGTCGTCCTGCGACATGAGGTCGGCTTCGGCGCTTCCCTCAAACACGAATATATTGCCAGTGCCATCTTGTTGGGGCACGGAGAAGCATGCGTCCAAATACTGGAACATCAAACACATCAACATATCCAACTTGTTGGCATTAGTAGCGCTCTTATTATCATCCTGTTTCTTCTCATCAATATCAAACTGCAAGTCCTCTTCATCAGGTAACTCTTCAATTGTTATAGTAGTCTATGATTGATTGATTGAGTGAGTGGAATGGTTCCATGTGGATGAGGACCATGGACATGGGTACTTACATCAATGAGGACAAGTGCATTCATGACCGATGAGATCATTCTTGAGGAGATGCTGGGACAGTAACGGGTGACGAGTAGGGCATTCTTGATGAAGAAGTGATGCACTTCAACTGGATGGGCAAAGTGAGGGAACTTCTGGACGATGACCTCAATCAATGCTTGTGAACTGAGCGGCAGAACAGCCAGTATCTTGTTGATGGCATAGTGCACTCTGGTTGTGATCCTATTGTACTTGTCATAGTCGATGAAATTGCCAGGTCCATTATTATTAGATTGCGTATGCTTGTATGGTTCGAATATAGATGTCAACATTTGGAACACATCCGTCACGTAGCTCTGATTGAATGTGACCAAGTTGATGGCAAACTCTATAAACTTGTTGGCGGACATTTCATCCTTTGTCCAATCGAATGTTACAACTATGATATTGTTATGATTGGTTGGATTAGTGACTGGGTCCAACTTCACAATGTGGATACATGCATGGATGATACCTACGATCGATTAGATTAAGTTTCCTTCTCTCTTGGGTGACCTTCTTCCATAGTGCACCGTATGATAGGTCTTGTTGCTGTTGTTGCTGTTGCTGTTGCTGTTGTTGTTGCTGCTGTTGCTGCTGCTGTTGTAGTTGTTGCATCTGCTGCATCTGTTGTTGTGTCAACTGACCGCCCAGTTTGGATGGTATTGGTGTTGGCTGGGGATGGTTGATACGTACTTCCATTGGCATCTAATATTGATTGATTGATTGATTGAATGGTCAGCATGCAATGAACCTCCCATGACACGCAATCCATTCCCTCTGCTTGCTTACCTTAATGTAATGACTCGTCGGCGAGTTTATGATGGTAGGTGTGAATGTGGGGTGTTGAAGCTCGAACGGTCGTTCGTTCGTTTGACGGGAAGAATTAATGAATGATGAATTTAAGTTAAAGATGGACACGGGGAGGTAGGGTAAGGGTAAGGGTAGGGTAAGGGCAGGGTAAGGGCGCGCCAGGCACTGGTGATGCTTCTACCTTATTATAGGAAGGATAATCAAAGCAAACACTCGTTCGAAATTAAAGCAGTCAACGCGTTGACTTGTCAACAACGACAGTCACTCTCGTAAATGGTAATATTTAAAGAGAGGATGGCAAAGCGTCGGGCGCAAAGGCGTATGGCGACGTTGACTGATGGGGGAGGCAGACAGGCAGGCAATGAATAAAGAGTCAGGTATGCTCACTTTAAATCACCCGATAATTGTCTGGCTGTTCCTATTCTCTTGTCAAAGAGGTTATAGGTTATGCTCTTGTGTTGTTGTTATGAACGACAGGGTTATGCGGGGTTGAAGTGGCAGCCTTGGCTGGGTATTCGTTCGTCAAGTTATCCTGAGTCGTCGACTTGGTGGGTCAAGTACTCGTCAGACTGATTGGGTCGTTTCGTCAACTTTGTCAACTACTACTACACGTCAACACAATCACAAGTTCACAAATAGAGAGATAGAGATAGAAATACAGAGATAATTATTCTCGTTCTTTCTTTCTACTTCTCAAACTGAACTGGATACTGGGTAGTTTATTTGATGATGCGATGGGATGGAGGCTATTTGTTCGAACGAGCTAGCTATCTGTCTGTCAATCAATCACTTGAATGTCAGTAAGCAAGCAAGTTATGAAACAAATTTATAACAAGTTTATAAAACACAAACAAATGTATTTATAAATGTTATATTAAGTTAATGTAATGTAATGTTGGGAATATATATAATATAGATAGTTATAAATATATATTATGTGTTTGTATTGTTTGTTTGAATGCAAGTGATACGAATAGAAGATGGAAGGAGTCGCGAACAACAATGTGTGGGGTAGTTGTTGTTGGAATTCCTTTTTTCTCGTTTTTTTTGCACATCCTATTAAATAAATTTTTCAAGTCAGGTGTTGTTTTGGATTGTGTGTTGTTGATGTGTTTACAAAGACGAGTGATTTGAAATAAATGCCCGGGCATTAATAATTTTGTTCCCAATCATTTTGATTGATACTTGATTGACATTACCCAAAGAAAGAGAATATAATAATAGTTCTTATTTGTATGTATGATATCATACATCGATCAAACTTGAATGAATGATGAATGAACAAAAGTACGAATACTTGGATGATTTTGAAAAATAAAAAAAAACGAGTGGAGTTGTGTCTCGTTCATTGTGTGATCATGCTTGCGTGTTGCTTTTGTGTCTAATGCGTTAGTGCACTACTCGATAATACATATACTTATATATATATATATTCATTATAATAACATATAGAATAGACAATGTTATCAAAGAACTTGTTCAACACTGCCAGCATGCTCGGCATGCGATCTTTCAGATCTTCATCTGTCGCCTTGGCCGCAGAGACAAAGAAGAAGTTCGAGCGTAACAAGCCCCACGTCAATGTGGGTACGATCGGTCACGTCGATCACGGCAAGACTACGCTCACTGCCGCCATCACCAAGGTGCTCTCCGACAGAGGCCTGGCCAACTTCAAGTCATACGCTCAGATCGACAAGTCGCCAGAGGAGCGTAATCGTGGTATCACCATCACAGCGTCTCACATCGAGTACGAGTCGGCCAACCGTCATTATGCACACATCGATTGCCCAGGCCATCAGCATTACATCAAGAACATGATTACTGGTGCTGCACAGATGGACGGTGCCATCCTGGTCGTGTCCGCCCCCGATGGACCCCAGGAGCAGACACGTGAGCACGTTATCTTGTCGCGTGAGGTCGGCATCCCCTCGATCGTCGTCTTCTTGAACAAGATGGACAATGCTGACCCAGATCTCGTCGAGATCGTCGAGATGGAGGTCAGAGAGCTGCTTGGCAAGTACGGCTTCGATGCCGACAACACCCCATTCGTCAAGGGTGCCGCCGCCGTCGCCCTCGCTGAGGACCCCAGCGCACCAACCGAGTACGGTCGTCTGGCCATCGACCAGTTGGTCGAGGTGCTCGACACCAAGGTGCCACTGCCCCATCGTGCCGTCGACAAGCCCTTCCTGATGCCAGTCGAGGAGGTGTTCTCCATCTCTGGTCGTGGTACCGTCGCCACCGGTCGTATCGACCAGGGTGTCGTCAAGGTCGGTGATGAGGTTGCCATCGTTGGTCTCAAGCCACATCCAAAGGTTGCAGTCACAGGTCTCGAGATGTTCGGAAAGATATTGGACTTTGCTCAGGCCGGCGAGAACGTCGGAGTCTTGCTCAGAGGTTTGAAGCGTGAGGACGTCCTCAGAGGAGAGGTCGTTGCCAAGCCAGGCACCATGAAGGCATATACTAAATTCGTTGCCAAGACTTACATCCTTACCGACGTCGAGGGTGGAAGAAAGAAGGGTTTCGCCACCAACTACAAGTAAGCATCATCAATCAACAGCAGGATACACATACAGGCACAATCAAAAGACAGATGACTAACCCAATCCAATCAATCAATCAAATTACAAACAAAACAGGCCACAGTTCTTCATTCGTACTTCCAACGTTACTGGACGTATTGAGTTGCCACCAAACACTCCAATGGCTATGCCAGGAGACAACCTCGAGCTGACGGTCGAGCTCATTTCCCCAACCCCATTGAACGAGGGTCTTCGTTTCGCCATCAGAGAGGGACAGTTGACTGTTGGTGCTGGTATCATCCACAAGGTCTTGAACTAAATAAACAATTATCCTAACACCTTGCTTACTATTATAATGCAAATCAAATCCAATCCAGTTTTTGATCAAACCTGGAATGATTCCATCACACGTCAATACTTGTTGTCTTCACACAATCACATGAATGATTGATTGAGTTTATTACTATTGATACAAGGTGGATTGATTAAGCCTCGGTGGTCATCTCGACAGCATCACCTCCAGCGGTCTCTGGATCCTTCTTTGAGAACTTTTGCTTGATCTTCTCCTTCTTCTTGTCGATCTCCTTGCCAGTCTTGTGCATGCAGCACTTGATGGGCAGCTCGATAAAGAAGAAGATGCCCATCGATATCAGCAAAGAGATGATCTTGAAGTAGACAGAGATTCGTTGGCCTACCGGTGCGTGTTGCGCCAACACATGGATGTAGAAAGAAGTCGAAGCCAGGAGCAGGAAGTTGTGCGTGCACATCGTCCAACATTTGAGCTTGAACACTGGCCATGTTCCCTTTTGTTGGTTGAGCTCAACCCATTTATCACCGGGCATCAAAGAGACTGGTGGAACAATAACGATGGAGCATACCCAGAATTCCTTGCGAACTGTGTTCCAGACTTGGGTGAGCACGTCCAGTCCCAGACCAACAGTCGAGATGATTTGGCATATCTTTAGGTTCTTCTTTCCCTCGTCATCCAGGTCATCAATATGAGGATAGTTGTATAATGTCACTACGAATGAGATTGTCGTGGCAAAGTTATTCACCATGAAGAATCCATAGAAGAAGAACATAATCCTCTTGCATCCTTTAAAGCAGCTGCAGCAACTATTATGTATGAGTGCGTGGGTTTAGGTCGAAGGCGAGGGCGGGGGCGAGGGCGGGTGGTTAGGACATGGAATCGGTTGATTGATTGGACCCAAAGAGAGATTATACTTACGCCATTGTTTTATTTATGTATATGTATGTATTGGTATAAGTTGGATATCAATAATGAATGACACAGGACCAACTTGGTTTAAAATAGAACTCTGGATTGATTGCATAGATTCAGTTGATAGATGCTTGTAGCAAGCAAACATTGTTTGATCAGTTCAATGGTCCTCAAGGCGAGAGGTTGAGATGAGATGAGATGTTTGAAGTGATGTGCGAGCTGTAATGAAATGTCGATGGGGATGATATCAACCTTAAGAATAAGTTATCGGTCAGATAGACCGTCTTATGGTACCATACTTTGAATCAATTCAGTTAAAATCAGTTCTGATCGCCATCTACACCTGATAGATCTCAAAACGTCACACTGATCGTCGTTTTTGTTCAAACCCACACAATTAATTAATTAATTTGATGACATGATCAAGGCAAAGATACGGCCCATTGTTTGTGTTGTGCATAAGTCTAGACTAATGATTGAGTTGTTGGGGGATAATTATAAACAAGTTGGTGTCGACGTCACTTGCTTCAATTGGTTGAGTTGGTATGTCTATTATTAACTTGATTTGGTTGATGTTGATTGATTGGAATGATTCGAATGATTGACTGATTTGACCCATCCATTATTAGATGACTTGGTTTCCTCGCTTTTGGATATGTGATGATACTAATTGACGAATGACTGATCCACTCAGACCAATCACTCCAAGAAGATTGATCGAGAAGATGTCACTAAAGAGTACTGAGAGCAATGCAGGTGGTGTACACAGTAGCCATATGAAATGTCTCTGTCGTTCAAACCTCCATAGATAACGATTGAGGTAATATACAGAGGGTAATGTGCCCGCGTACAACACCCAGTTCTTGATATTCCACCACAGACGCCAGAAGCCGGATGACACGCCAAAGAACCGGTACCACTCGTAGGACATCTCGGCATTGGATGCAATAGCCACCAGGTCCACCAGCGCAAAGATGGCCAACAATGATGATATGGCAATCAGCATCGGTGTGTAGCGATGTGATTCGGCCAGCTTGCGAAGAGGGCCTCGCTCAGTGTTGAGCAGCAGGAGAATGGGCGACAGGACAAAGACACATAGTTCGCTTCCACCAAGCCACATCATATTGAGAGCAACGCTAATGACGTAGGCATAGAGACACGCGAGAGTGGACACACGGAACATCCATGTCTCGCCACCTGGTATTGAGTCGGCTTGTGAGTGGCCGCCGCCACCTGATTGCTTCTTGATTGGGGAGTGCAAGCCGTATGCTGTGCTCTTGATACCATGTTGCTTGAGTTGTGACACGTGATGCTTGATGTATAGTACAATGAGCATGTTGAGTCCAATCGCCAGTGCCATTGCCGAGAGTTGTGTGTTTTCTAGGTGTGCTTGCATCTTGATCGTGGTAGGACGATAGATCCTGGGCAACAAAGAGTAGAGCAGTGAAAGGAGCGAGACAAAGATGATGTGTAACTGGGTCATGGAGCGAGGTGAATTGAGTGATGGGTACTGTGCAAACATGAGCAGTGTTGTGAAGCAGTTGAAGATGACCACGAGAAGTCCGTGGATCAGCCATTCACCAGCGAGCAGCTTGCTGGGCAGTCTCTTGGTGGCGGCGCTTTGTGTCTTGAGGGCAAAGTAGTTAAAGCTAAATTGCAAACCAAATAGTGTGCCAATGGCCAGTGCGTAGAGGATCTTGAGTGCTGTCGATCTTGATACTCTAGCGCGACTGGTGTAGAGCGCCACCAACAGGACCAGGCCAATGAGTGCCAGGTACCAACTGTCGAGGGGGATGTGTGAGCTGGATGGGTTGAGGAAGAGGAGCACGGTGCCCAGGGCTAGCACCATCACGACAAAGTTGCGGAATGTCTTGTTGTTGGGATAGAACTTGAACGGCAGGTTGAAGACGGCCAGACCAAAGGACAAAAGGAAGCTGGCAAACAGCATGGTGTAGGAGGCGGGCGTGCCGTCCTCATTGTAGCTGACGCTGCTGAGGAACATGGCCAGGATGCGGTATGGGATGCCAACGTACACGGCTGACAGGGCAAAGCTAGAGAAGAACTGTAGCGCGGCGTACTTGCGATCGATGTGCTTCTCTTGGTATATCAACAGACTGTAGACTGTGGCCGTGTGCAGCGATACTGGGATGATGGTGTCTGTGGCGGGCGGGAGCAGTGTAGTGGCCAGCACCTTGGCGATGAGCAAAGAGTCCGAGACGAAACGGATAAAGAATGAGATGCACTTGCCCTCATAGAGACGATGGTTGACGAGCATGCCCACGGCAGAGGTCAGGAACATCAGGTACACGGGGTACATATCGGCGTCGGTTGAGTTGAGGGTGATCTCGATCAGCGCCAACAGGGTGGCTTGTAGCACAGAGAGCAGGCTGAGCACCACCTTGGACGTGGTGTTGGTCGAGGCATTCAGAGATGACTTGGCCGCGATCATGGACGCGACGTAGAGCAGCGTGATAAAGTATGTGAATGATTGAAGAGTGATGTTCAGCATGGGGAATGTGTACGTGATGAAGCTGAAGCGATCGTAGACGAACCACTGCAGACAGAGCGTGGAGCACGCCAGGAAGACGTAGAAGAGCATGTCTGAATTGAGGTGGAATAGGTACAGTGTGATGGCCAGTGCAGCGATAATGGCTAATGGGAAGATGTACATCGGAGTCTCGAGCAGGAAGCATGCTGCCACACTGAATGCGCCGGCCAGTGTGTGCATGACCACCTGGTAGCCAGCGGGCACGTGTCCAATCACCGTGTGGTCAGGTGCCGAGAACAACACAAGATAGAGCAGCGCGCCCATTGTGTACATGGCCAGTGTGACAGCGATGATGGAAAGGCGCGACGACAGGCGCAGCGAGTTGTAAAAGGTGGGCGAGTTGTAGATCACTCTATACTCAATTGCTGCCACGAGCAGCACCAGTGTGGCTATCTTGATCACTCGTCCAACTGCAAAGTATAGTGTAGTGTCGGGTGGTGGAGGTCTGTTCTGGAGACGTGCGTCCCAGAAGTGCGGCAGAAGCCACCAAAGTGAGCCCTGTCCCGACAGCACCAAGCAGTACGTCGTGGGCAGAGTGACCAGCAGCGTCAAGTTCGACAAGTGCAGCCAAAAGTCCGCGCCCAAGAACACCGAGTTGTAGATCGCAATGTACAAACAGCCAGGCAGTGTGATCAGTGACATTGTCATCAGTCCAGATTCCATTCTGCCAAGGACAAAGTCTAGACGTGATGGGAATGAGGTGTTAGCATGCGTGATTGAGTGAGCTTGGAATTCCACCATCATACCATTGACGGAAGTGACAGGCTTTGAAGCTCGTACACGGAACGAGCGAAGTGGGATGCCATAGAGATAGTATGTGGCCGCGAGGATACAGAGTAGATAGTAGGGACTGTAGTCGATGCCTCGCATAACGATCGTGCACCATGTAAGGAACACGGCGGTGGGATATGGTAGACAACCGAATAGGATACGCTCCCATCGCCGTGCAGATATTTGGGAATGATGATGTAATCCATTTGAACTGCAATGTTATCCACACTCCAAGCAGTGCCAGCAACATAGCCAAATTGAACAACAGAAATATATTGACGAATGAGTGCTGCAACAGAAGTACTCCGCCCATCATAATCGAGAGGTCAACGACAAACAGTCCTGCCCATATACATGTAATAGTTCTATGTTTGATTGATTGATTGATCAGTGTCAGTTGAATGATTGATCGATGACGATGTTGATGATACACTACACTTGAGGCATGTTTAAAAAGTCTACAAAGTATGTGAAGAGGACAACTAGAGCAGCTGAGTAGATTGCAATGTGACCTCGCAAGAATAGGGCGATTATAAGTGATGGTACTAGTGTAAGTGCCACTCTAGTATTGTATCTAAACTTGAACATTGTATCAAAGGAGGTTGTTGTGGCAGCCTTTGATTGAACATGTTGTTGTAGACTACCACCAGCATGCTGTTGTTGATGCTCCATCATGATCGATGTAAATATGCCTTCTGTCCTGTCCTGTCAATGTCTACTACTAACTACTACAACTACTACCTCAATGTTAATGAATGAATGAATGAATGAATGACCCTACACAACATCAATTTGATGAATCAAAAAGTGAACATCACCAACACTTCATCAAAGTTGACACATTTGCCAACTCGCGACAAGGAATGCATGGACATAATGATGATAGTCAATCAAGGTTTATTATTCCCAGTAGGACTTGTAGAGCTGTACAAACATCTGCATGAACCATGGTTGATCCAGCATTCGAATGTGTGCTGATCGTCCAATGACTCCATCGACACCTTTATGTGCCTCAAACAGAACATTCAACTTGATCATTGACTCAACAGGCAGGTTATACCTTGAGTATTCAATTGGTTTGTTCTTAATTGGTGCCAATATGTTCTGTAGCATTGTAGTAAGTACTGATCCTTTATGTGGTCATAGTTAGTAGTGAGCATGGTTGGGAGGGAGAGCATGAAGTAAGTATGTATACATACTATGTTTATCCTTCTTGACTTCCTTAGGGAACTCAATACGAGCTGAATGGTATGGTACATAAGAGTCTTGCTCTGATCCAATGAGGAATATATACTTGAAGTGTTCCAGTGCTGTAAAGTGCGTGTTAGTAACATGTCCAATCGATCAATCAATCAATGGATGTACACATACTCTTGCATTCACTGAGCTTGTAGAGGAAACAATCGGTTATTGGACCGGTGGTGTCTTGCATCAATAGTTGCTTGAGACAGATGGAGTTGGAGAACTTCTGCCATAGCCACATGGCAGATGGCACGAGGTTGGAACCTGAGAACTTGACGCCAAGATGTGGCGATGATAATGAGATGTACGTGTGTAGTCTTGGAAGGTATTCCTGCAGGCTTGGTGATGTGAGAGCACTTCTTACAACGATTCCACCTAAAGAATGTCCGACGAAGCTTATCCTTGTGATGTTATAAAATACATTCTCCTGGAGGAAGGCCGACACCTCGGTGGCGATCTTCTCGCCAAGCTGTTGGATGTCATCCAGGGTGTTCTCTTCGATCGAGGAGCACGTCAGGTAGATGGCGTGAGGGAAGTGGATCGAGAAGTAGTTCTTGAACTGGCGCAGGTCGTAGCTTGTGCCAGACAGACCGTGCACAAAGACGAACAGGTGTCGACCTGGGTTGTTGGAGATGGACAACATGAAGCGTTTGTTGGCGCTCAGGTGTTCCTGATTGAGATTCTCAGTGATCTGTTCTTGTGCACTCTGGACCTGTGCAGCTTCTAGCTGCGCGGCCTGTTGCTGCTGGACCAGATCAACCTCACGAACTGGCACTGTTGGTGTCTGATGGAACTTAATCTTCTGTTCAAAGAAAACTGGCATCGTATCATACACCGTGTCGATCTTGGCAGGGATCGACTCAATCTTCAGTGGCTTGAACTGGAAGTATGCCTGGATGAACTCTGATGATGGAGGTCTGAAGGATGTGTTAGAGTTTGATCGGGATTGATAGAGTGAGTGATACATACGATGAGTCCATGATCAGTAAGTCCTGGATGTCTTGGATATGAAGGGTCATTCTCTGGGTTCGACGATCCCAGCGATCGACGCACTTGCTCTCGTAGTGTAGGGACAGTTTGAAGCAGTGCTCACGTGCCACCATGTCAAAGATGGTCTTGTAGTTCTCCCAGAGTGTGCAGACTTGCTCACAGATCTTTTGCAGGKTTCTCAATCATCTTCTTCCATAGGATGATTGAGGTGTCATCGCCAGCAGAGCTCTGATCCACGTAGTTGGGGATGGTCATGACGCCAGCTGCCGTGGACGGTATCTGATAGGCACTGTTGCTGCCGCCACTCTCGTCGCTGCTGAAGCTGCTGAAGCTGAGTGCCGTGTCCTTGGACAGGAGATGGTAGGTGTCGTCCTCGTCCTCTGTGTTGGTGTCGCTGCTCAGCTCCAACGAGCCAATGTTGATGGCGCCAACATCTGAGGAGCGCGAGTTGGAGTTGGAGCGGAACGATGGCTCGGCTGGGCCGCTCACCGTGTTGAGGGCATTCTTCCAACTCCAAATGTCGAGGGGCGGGATGTTGAGGGGCGGCAGGTTGGCCAGGTCGCCGATCTGGCTCACCTGGCTCTGTTTGAGAAGGAGCAGCAACTTCTTGTACCGATTGACCGTCTTGCAGTATGTCTCCACAATGTATGATTGTATCTCTTGATACTTGTCCAAGACGTATTGATTGTTCTCCTCCTCAGCGTTAACCTGTTGGGTTGGCAGCTGTTGTTGTGGTTGCTGTGGTTGTTGTCCTGGGAGTAGTACTCCTCGTTGGCCAATGGTCGGACTGTTGGTAGGCGACTGTGAGCTCCTGAGATACTGTTGTTGCGTCGTCCTGATTGGTGACTTGTGCGGTGAGTTTGGATTGCTGTCACTGGATGAGTTCAACATGTTGCTGATTGCCTGTGATTGTATCCTGTAGCCAATGCTTTGTAATGATGTATTGATCGTAATCTTGAGTATTGAGAAGTACCAATCGGTAAACGTCACGGGATAATATTGTTGAATTCCCTTTCCAGCCCTATTGACTCTAACTCTATGTTGGCAAACCACCTTCTCCGCGACCATCTCCTCTGTTGCGCCACTATTCATTCATTCTTTGTGTTAGTCTTGATTGATTGAGACAAGAGAGAGGGTAGTGTTCCAAGACTGTGACTTACTCTTGTTCATTATGTTGAATGAGTTCAAACTCGAGGAATAAGCTGTGCGAGTAGAATGCCTTTATATGTTTGATTGATTGAATGAGTTAGTCACGCGACTGACGACTGGAGGCGTGTAGATCAGCTAATCAGTACATCAACTTACATTGAGTGGTAGTTCAATCATAAAGTTACAACTGTTCTGTAGTTGGATGATCTCTTTCATGTGACTGATAAAGAACTGTTTGGAACAGTAGTAGTGCTGCTGTATCTCTGGCTTCTTTATATTGTGTACTGCATCACCACGACGATCTGATTGTCCAAGCTGAGGTGTTGCCAACAATACACTTGTATCATTATCCTTATAACATTTGATCCTTACACTATAGATACCCTTACGTATCAAATCAATGACACGCAATGACTCCAAATAAACAAACACGTTCAACGTGCCTGATAAGTGTAACATCCTCTATCTCTATTCTATTCTATCACTATTATGTATGTATTATGATTTGTTATGTTATAATAGTTATAATTATAAATGTCTGTGTACTGACAAAGAGAATGAATGAACTGTTAGACTGACAAAATGTGCAAAAATACCCGTTTTGTGTCATTCATTGTCTTTTGATGAGATCGTAAAGGTGGGGGTAGATTCATGAATGAACGTGATCACGACATGTGTGTATGTTACAAACTGGAATACTGACTGACTCATTTATTGTGGCTGGACTTGGAAGAAGAAGAAGAGGACTTGCTTGGTGTACTGCCAGTGGATGTTGTGGTCGTTGTGATGATGCCGCCATTGTTTGTCGCATTACTTCCTCCATTTGGTGTATTGTTGTTGTTGTTTGAATGTGGCGATGGCGTTGTGGACAGACTACTGTTGCCAGATGCATTGTTGGATCGCTTGGTCGAGTGTATCTCCATTGGTTGTGTGGACTCATTCTTGGCCACCCATGACAACAGCCATTTGAGGTTGGTCAGCATGTACTTGAGTGACTTGGTCCACGTGTCCTCGTTGGTGAACTGCATCTTGATCAGCATGCCATTGATGTGATCGTTCTCGATCGTGTAGGGCACCTCGAATGTTGGGTCGTGCGCATTCTTGACGTGCTCACACAGCTCCTTTAGACACTGCAGGAATGATACCATGCCATTGTCGAAGCGACCATACCAGAACAGACGTCCGAGCGAGATGTCGCTGGAGCCATAGAGCTCGTAGACGGTCTTGTTGGTGATGTCCTCTATCTTGGACGTTGAGCCGTTGGGTATCAGCCTGTACTGCTTGAACTTGTAGTTGAGACGCTTGGCAAGGTTGTCCAACAGCGAGATGGACAGACCCCACGCCGAGTTGATCTCATTCCACTCGACCGGTTGCGACTGGAGTCGGCCCAGACGCAGCGAGTTGATCGTGCCAAAGTGTCCATCGTACCAGAGGTGGAACGCATCGTTCAGGATGTTTGTCTCCTTGAGGCGTCGCAGCCTGTCGATGGTGGTGGTTGTCTGAGTGAGCACCGAGTCGCGGTCATCTTGGAGTCGGTACGAGTCGACCTGCTGCTCGCTGTAGGCGCTCCAATACTTGTTTTCCAATGTGGCCAGTTGTTGTTGTCGTTGTAGCAGATCGTCGGTGATCGTCGCGATGTGCTGACGCTCTCTTCGCAGCGCGTCCAGATTGTTAAAGTAGAACCGTTCGGTCTCCTCGAGCTGCTCAATCTCGCGGTCGACGCTGGCCTCATCCTGTGCAGACACCTGTCTGTTCAGTCCTTCCAGCATGTCGCTGTACACTTTTATCTCGCGCTCGGCCAGACTGTTGTCCGAGTCCATCTCGGTGAGGACGAGCTTGGCGCACTCGAAACACAGGGGAAGGTCGTAGCCGATCAGCTCAGTGCTCGTCTTGAACAATGTGATCACCTGCAGGTATTTGATTGAGTTGTGGGGAACAGCGCCATTGCCTACGCCGCCGAGTGCTGCACCGCCAGTAGTGACAGCAACTGGTGGCGAGCCGATTGGCGACGTTGTTGACGACACTGAGTTTTGAAGGCCATTGGGGACGAGGTGGTTGGGCGGCGACTGGGGTGAGTTGTAGTTGCTCACACCATGGGGAGGCGGCGACATTTGATTGTTGTTGTACACGGACATTGGTGCCGATGCAGCCAGGTCGCCCTGGATGTTGGGCAGCGATGCCAGACTGAAAGACTTGGAGTTGGATCGCAAGTACTTGAGTTTGCTATTCTTTTGCTGCTGCTGAGGACTGACAAAGTTGTTGGGCCTTGTGCTGCTGGACAGTGGCGATGTTGGTGGCGTGCCCTGAGACGACATGCCAAGAGTGCTCCTGTTGGTGCTCGATCTGATGTTGCCCTGTCTCTTTGTCGTCGACGACGATGATACAGCTCTCTTGGTCGGCTCACCGCCACCAGATTGAGTGATGTCCATGCCTTCGAACTGCTTGGACATGTCTGTGGTCGCCGAGGGTGATTCAGAGTTGAGACTGCTAGTGGAGTGTTGCTTCTGCAGTCTGGGCTGGGTGGGCATGGTCTTTGTGCGATGTTTGGACAGTGATCCAAACGATGATGATGACGGTGACGTGCTCATGCTTACGCCTGAGCCGGTCGAATCGGTCAACGATGAGGTGGATGAGTTGGCGGTGGTGTCGTTGTTGATGCTGCCGCTGCTGTTGTCCAGGGCGGCGGCAGACGTTGGTGCGGCCATCGACTGCTGGCTGCTGCTCAGCGTGGTCTGTGGCTGGAAGTTGCTGTTGCTGATGGGGTGTTGCTGCTGATACTCGATGTGCTTGACGTGAGCGTGGTGGGAGCTCTTCTTGCGGAACAGACCAGTCTTGAACTTCATCAGTGGTTGGTTCGTCGCCTTGTCATGTTGATGAAGATGTGATGTTGCGTACGAGGCGGATAGCGTCGACATGTTGTTTGTGCTATAGCTAGGGTTGGGCAGGTACCCAGATGTCGCGGCGAACGATGAAGACAGAGGTATTGATGAGCCAGTGCCTGGCATCGACACCATCGATGCAGAGTGTGGCCCTCCCATCATCATAGTCTGCAATGATTCAGTCCTCTGTAGCATCGAAGGGTTCTGATGATATTGTTGTTGATGCTGTTGTTGTTGTTGTTGTACATTGCTCTTTAGTGCCCTTTCCTGTAACTCCTTTACTGTTGCTAATACTTGATCACAGTCTGTATTTATTCAATGAGAATGAATGAGTTAGTGCATGTTATCGAGTCACACATCAGAGTCATTGGTTCGTACCCTTATTCAAGAATACACTATGATCGATATCCAACAAAGACTCATTAAGTTCCAATGCCTTTGAGCATTTCTGACAGTATAAGTCCATTGCTGTGAGTATATATGATGTATGTATGTATGTATATGTATATGTATATGTAGATAGATGGGACCTGTCGAGACTTCAACTTATGTAGTTGATCGATCGATTGATTGAGTGAGTGTGATCTATATCTCACTTGATTGAGTTGTGTCAAACTATCCTGGTCTATCGTCGTTGTTGTTGTTGTTGGTATTGAATGTGACCTGCCGTTAATATGATGTTTAAACGATTATGTACATATATATATTTATAATAACAATACAAAATGATCATTAACTATTCAGATTCATTGCTGAGGTAGTTGTCAAAGTTGATTCACCCAAGGAACAAAGAGAATCTATGAATTTGAGTTTATGGGACACTTTTGACAAAGTTGTTCTTTGGTGGTTTGTCCAACTTGTAGCTTCATTCTTTCATTACCGACATTCACCACAAACAACACAATCAATACTTATAAGTATAACTATACTATTACTTACTTATTATATTTATATACATATAATTAATAAGACATGTCATCAATAACAAATGTTGAAGAAACAACAATAACATCACCACCATATCAACCATCTCTACCATTTAGACAACCTACAAAGTTGGGAAAGAAGGTTGTTATGTTCCCAGTAAAGTCGGGAAACAATACATATCAGTTGGAAGGCTTCTTATCATCTGTAGAGCCATCACATAACAGTAATATCAGTCCAGAGGGTGTAGAGTCGCCCCTGTCCGACATTGGCATCGTAATCACACATCCACATCCAATGCTTGGCGGAAACTACCAGAACAACGTAGTGCTGGGCGTTGCCAGCTACCTCACCAATCACATGCATCTGCCAACACTGTGTTTCAACTTTAGAGGCGTGGGCAAGAGTGAGGGCAGGGGCAGCTGGCGCGGCTCGTACGAGCAGGAGGACACACTGGCCGCAGTGCGCTACCTAATCAACGAGGCACCACTTCAGCGTCGACCAAAGCGAGTCATCATTATTGGATACTCATATGGTTCTGTCATTGGCGCATCAGTTGCAGATATGGATGATGCCATCATGGCCTACGCAGCAATCTCCTATCCATTCGGACCACTCACTCTCATGCTTCTCGGTCACCTGCTCGATGCGGCCAAGTCCAAGAAGCCCAAATTCTTTGTCATTGGCGATCGTGATGACTTTACAGGACTGGCAAGGTTCAGAGCAAGGTAAGACCATGTCCTCATCCCTCATCATCATCGTAACTAACTCAAACTCACAATGTAACAGGATTGAGGAGTTCCCCGACCCTCTAGAGTCAAGGATCTTTGTTAATGTGGATCATTTCTATGGAGGAGCTGAGAAGCAGCTGGCGAAGGAGCTGTCTGGCTGGATCAACTCGTTGGTGTTCCCAACACCAACGCCAGTCTCATTGGATTCAAATAACGAGGAACAGAAGCAACAACAATCATGATCCTTGACCCAATCAATCACTTCACCCTCCTGTATATCATAGACAGCCACCCAACTTTAACAGTAAACGTATCAGCGCATGTACCTGCTGCTGCGATTTAACCCATCAAAGTAGTCGTCTTAACGACTGAATGAATGAATGATGAATGAATATGGAGTCCTCTATTGATTGAATATCTTCTTCTTTGGAGTCCATAGACGGATGGTAGAGTCTGCCGAGCATGAGGCAAGGATGGGCTCTGATGGATGGAACTTGACCGAGTACACTCTGTCGGTGTGACCCTCCAGCTTCTGCATTACCCTGCCCGACTGCTTGGAGAATCCAATGTCATAAAGATAGGCGTTGTAATCAGCGCTGCCCGTTGCTAACAATACAGATTGGTTGATGTCGCTCTTGCTCTCCTCGTCGTCATCCTCCTCAGACTTGACCTGCTCTCTGCTCATCTTCATGCTACTGTTGCCATCGTCTACAAAGTAATGATTGATTGAGTGTTAGTGTCGGCAACAATGAATGCCAAGTCACATGCATGAGACACATACTGAAGTCCTTTCCAACAAAGATGGAACCCTTGATAGGCCAGTTCTTATTCTTGTGTCCTGTGAGAGAATGATGGAGTCGCATTGGTGACAAGGAGTATGGATGCGAGACGATCGATACCTTGGACCTATCATATACTCTGATCACTGTTGGGAAGGGAAGGGAGGTCAGCTCCAGGATGTCCAATCAATTAATCATTGTCTGGACACATACCATTGTCATAGCTGTTGACTGCCAGGAATCTGGCGTCATCACCTTCGTTCGAAGAGGTGGATAGTGTGATGCCAGAGATTGGTCTGCCCTCGACAGAGGTCTCCAAAGAATCAAGAGGTGTGTGTGCTACTGCACTCTGCGATCCAGCCATGCCATCTACGCTCGAGTCACTGCTGAATGATTCGGGCAAATTGATCTTGGTACCCTTGCGAATGTCCCAAACCTTGAGCTTGCCGCCGGAGTCTCCTGTGAGGATATGTTCGCCATCCTTGTATATGTGTCTGGCAGGGGAGGGAGGTGAGTGAAGGTGTCCAATCAACATGGCGACATTGTAACATACAGTGAGTTGATCATCGAGTCGTTCTCGATGACAAAGACAGAGTTTGGTGCTCTCTTGTCAAAGCCAATGATGTGGTTCTGCGAGTTGCCAGCACAGAAGATGTTGTTGTCGATTGGCGAGAACATGACGTCCAGGACGAATCCTGATGTGCTGTATGACAGCAGTGACTTCTGTGTCTGCAAGTCCCACAGCTTGACAGTCTTGTCATACGAGCAAGACAGTATCTCAGTGCTATTGTTATTCCAAGCCAACTCGCTGACGTTTACATTATGTTCCGATAGTGTTGTTATCTGTTTGTTTGATTGATTGATTGATGTTAGTTGGTGGACACGTGTACCTGACATGTGACCTCCTTACCTCACGCTGGTTAAAGACGTCCCATATCTTGACGCTCTTGTCAAAGCTGCCAGAGGCTAGCATCTTGCCACATGGCGAGAACTTGACAGTGTAGACGCTGGCATTATGTCCCTTGAGTGTGAACTTGTAGAAGAAGTGTCGTTCATCCATCTTCTTTGTTCTTTGTTGTGCTGAGCTCACTCCTATTGTCGCGTCAGTCAGTTAATCATCATGGTCTTGTGGCCCTGTTATGATCATAACAACACTTACTCTCCTCATTGACATCGGACACTAGTGATGGAGGTGGCGAAGGGATGGCTGTGGTCACTTCGATTGAGCCACCGGTGGTCACCTCTGGTGCCTGGTTGGACAGGATGGCATCAATGTTGAATGGCTTGTGCGTCTTGCCCGTCTGGTACACCAGCATGTCGTATCTTGCAGTCAGATCAAAGATTGACTTCTTCAAGTCCTTATTCTCACGCTCATAGTTGTCTAGCTTGGTCTTGAGTTGCTTGAGCTCTTTGGTCAGTGTGTCAACATGAGCCTTTGTATAGTCGGTGGTCGATGATGATGAGGCCACTGGTGTCGCGGGGTTTGTAGTGGATGCTGATCCCGATTGTTGCTGTTGTTGTGACTGTTGTTGTTGCTGTTGTTGCTGTTGTTGTTGAGCAGCACTAGATACCGATGAGGTAGAATTTGGTGTACCTGCACTACTACTCATTGTATATATCTATATATCTGTATCTGAAAAGTTATAACAAGACTGAGACATCTTTCAAGTTCATCTTCAAACTTTTGATCATTCACGAATCTGATAACTCCCAACATCAAACAACCAATCAAATCAATCGAATGGAGTATAACTATCCCTATGGACATCCTATCTAGATGGTTTATATATATTGTTGGTGGATGGATTGCTAGACGACCAGACCTAGCTTTGAATGAAGGAAAGACTATATTGGCGCTCTAATATTATAGTCTCCTGCTTGATCAATATTCCTATCGATCCTCCTCTTGAACAACATGATCAGAGTCAACAGGAACAAGGACATCACCATCATAATCAATATCATCGCCCAGAATGGTAATATCGGCAGATCAGCCAAGTTCTAGAGAACACAAGGTAAGGTAGCAACATTGTTAAAAGTCATGGCCAGGTTGTGTTTGATAATGTTTGACACTTACCATTCCATAGATTGATGATATCAACACTATTGGTATAGTGAATGAGGAGAAGGCAGAGATTAGGAACTCATAGAGTGTCTTGGCACTCTCCTTCTTTAACTTCTGGACTCTGGCACGATCCTTCTCTGTCCTCTCTTCACGTTGTTCCTCAATCTTGATCTTGCGACGCTCCTCCAGGTAGTCATTCTCGAGCAATGCCAGAGTGTCCTCTAGCTCCTCACGCAACTCCTTTCTCTGTGATGGTATGCCAAACACCTGTCGCATTGTCAAGAAGAACTCGGAGAACTCTGATTGGCCACCACAGTCATCGCTGCTCATCGATATGGTGAAACGTGCGACTAGTGTGGCCAGCTCTCTCAGCTGTCTCCTGGATGTGGCCAGCTCCTCCAGGTTGGTGCGCTCAATCTCCAGCTTCATGTTCTCTGCCTGTAGCGACGCCATGGTGCTCAGCTCCTCGAGGACTGCACGCTCAGCATGTGCATGCAGTCCCAGCACGAGGTAGACTCCCTGGAACTTGTTGTACCAGTTGAGCACGTTGTTCCTGTCGGCATCCTCTGTGGCCCATGTGATGCAGGCAATACCTTCACGAGATATGCCAATGTACCTGTTCATACGAGGGATCAAGACTCGGTCCAACAAGCCCTTCTTGTCATCGTTGAACTCTGTCAATGGAGGACGGTTCTTCTGACCGAGTGCGCGACGAAGATGGAACAAGTAGGTGTGCAACGTCTTGTTGTTTGGCTTCCTATCCAACACGACTGTCGAGTGATGGTATGCACGACTGCCAGTGCCAACCTTTGGCAAGATCTTGTTAGCCTTCTCATCAGACAACAGAAGCAGCCAATTGGCAATCGTGTTGAGGGACACCAACTTGTCCCCGTATATCGCCTTGACCAACTTCTTTCCAATCGACTCGTAATGTGCCTCAATCCTCTTGTCAGGCGTCGGAACATCGGCACCAGGCGGGAACTGAGACGATTGTTGATACTGTGACTGCTGCTGTTGCGGCTGTGGAGAGTATGATGGAGGTGGAATGGACGTGTAGTCCTTGGATGGCTTGAACACTGCCTCTGGTGCAGGCTTTGGTGGTGTCGTTGGATCAGTGGCCCGCTTGAAGTTCCATCCGTTGGCTACGTTGCGTACCTTATGACGGAACTTTGAGACGTACAACCAGGTCCTGAACTCCTCCAAGAGGAACTGGTCACTGGAGCCCTTTGCACAGCTCTCAGGATGGTGATGGTGGTAGTCACTGGCTGATGTAGTCTTGCCAGACTTGTCCTTCTCGCAATGTTGATGCAGACAGTTGGTCAACCAGTCGATGTTGAACACCAAGATGCCCACGCCCAGCGGCAAGACGATGAGGTGGACGCTCTCGAACTTGACCTTCTTGTAGATATCCTTGGCCTCGCCCGCATTGTTCTCCACAGTCCACAACTTTGGCTCGGGGAATATGATGTCCTTGACCTTGTCACTCATCTTGAGACGTCGACAACGCCAGGTGGACTTGGAGTCGGATGGCTGGCCATGTTGGATACCGAGATTGTTCTTGAACTGGCGACTGAGCTCCTCAATCTCACGAGGTAGTTCATTGAGCTGGGTCCACACGGACAACTGTGTCACTCCGTCCGTATCAAGGATACGTCGGTCCAGTAGACCTTGAAGCCAAAAGGATGTTGGACTACGATGATTACTAAATTGGAAGGGAATAATCATGGCGGATCGGGCCACAGTACAGACAATATCCTCCTCCAATGTCATCTCGCTAGCCATTGTTGGCAATGGCATGTGCATCATATTCCTGTGGAAGAAGCTGGAAGATAGTCCTGATGGATCATCATCCTCCTCTTCATAATCACTCATTGTATCATCATATTGCATTGGTGTAGTTGGAAGAATATGTTGCTGTTGTTGTTGTTGCTGTTGAGGTTGTTGATGCTGTTGGAACATATCGAATGAAAGTGATGGTCTTCTCCTACGTCTTGGCAATGAGTCATACTTCTTTGGTACCATTGGAGAGTTGACTGCAAAGTCCGACACTAGAGCATGGGCAGCTGAGTTACTAGACCGACCAATTGAGTTTGCAGATGAAGGGTCTAAATATCTTGGTCTTTGTTGTCTACCATGACTATTATAAATGTTATTATTATTGTTGTTGTTATTATTATCTTCATTGTTGTTGCCAATTCCTCCCCTATCCTCAATCTTTATCTCATTGATAACAATGGAATCATCATTATGAAATTGACTACTTTGGTTATTATTATTATTATCTTTGTCCATGACTGTTATTATTTCATTAATAATAATAGATTGATAGATATAATACAAGTAATAAGAGTGGATCAATTACATTGTGTTGTGAGATGTAATTGAACACAACAATGAGTACTCAATGTCATTCTTTATTCGTTTGAAGTGTCAACCCTTCATTGTAATGGATGAATGAACATCCGCAACAGAAGGACACTCACACCCACCTCTGTCTTCCACAAAAGGCAATTGCCCTTAATGTCTATCTATCTATTCATTCCCACACACACACACACACCAACATACTTTCAAACAAATAATTAACAAAGTTGAAAAGATAATAATAATGAAGTTCTATCTATCTCTTTGTTTGTTGTTGAACAAACAAATGAAACAAGTTGAGATGTTAGAGCTAAGACACTAACACAACAGATGTAATCAATCGGTTATTAAAGCTGAGGCGCATCACATACTTGTTCCGACTCGGATTAGATATGAATAAAACTTACTTCATCGGCATTACCAAGAGTATGTATCTGGATTGACGAGATTGTGATCACTAACTAATAGCAGACTTTCCCATGGTTCGAACCTTATAAGGACTCAACGGTTTCATACCCATGAATAGAATATGTTTCTCTATCATAAACTTTAAAGTTTGATTGAGATAAAACCGATACTCTCATCAGAGAATAGCAGTGGGCAGTAACAATAAGTGTGAATATTCTCAGTACGATAGAGAACCTCACAACAATGGTATAAGTAGTGCACAGCAACGATCGTTGTCCCGCCCGCACCCACATTCCCAAAATGGTAATGGGCCATCAGTCTGGTCTTCAAACCACCCCCATCAATCAATTGAAATCATGGACTACTTAACCATGGGTCTGAATGAGGAACCAACATCCGAGACGTACCCTTGTACGTGATATAACCTGATAAAGAGGGAGATAGATTTATTGTTGGCAGCCTGCCAATGAGTTAGTCAGGTCAAATGATGCATCATTAGACCAAGGCAACCTCCTGTCACCATTCACCTGTGATGATGGTAGGTATTTAAAGTCAAACAAACTAGTTCACCTAGGTCATTGAACTCTTTATTGCAACGCATACATACAATTAATAACTAGTTATACATCGTCTCATGTAAAGCAATTACCTAATACTCAGTAGTACTATTATACACTCGAGTCTTAAACTTTAATACTCCATTCAATCAATCAATCCAATACTTTAATGGGTTAAACTACCTTCCCTTTTTGTTTCGTTTCCATTAGTCAGTCAGCCAGCCAGCCAGATCGCCAGCACCGCCAGTCATCCATCCAGTCATGTCTACCACAACATCACCAATTCAATTGCCAAATATCATCGGTTCTGATGATAACTCCTCGTCCAACAACAACAATGCCATCGTCCAACCTGAGCATTTCAACTTCAACCGTACCCTGTCCAGCTCCACCAGCTCTTCCAACGCTTCTGATCTCCCATTCAGTGTGCCAGTCACACCGACCCAATCCAAGAGATCGTCGCGATACCCCAAGAAGAGCTCAGGACGGGCCAACATCTTTGGTCGCTCCAAGAAAGAAACTGATGGTAAGTTATTGATTGAATGATGGATTGATTGAATGATCATTGAACTAACTCAATCAAATCAATCAAACAAACCAATATAGTCAACTTGGACTTCCAACCTGTGGACGATGCCAACACCCCTCCAGATGGAAAGAGATCGTGCTTCCAGAGGGTCAGAACTTGGATCAATGACAAGTTCTTTGGCAAGAAGGAGTTGGTGAGAGACCCCAACCAAGAGCGTATGTTTGTTGAGGCAATCAATGACATTTCGACGATGGACTTGGACAAGGTGTACGTCAAGCTTGGTACCAACTACCAAGGCTTGTCCGTGCACGATGCCCAAGAACGACTGGCAACGATTGGTCCCAATCGTATCGCAATGGCCCGACCCATGCAATGGTACCAACTGCTGGCGGTGTCGCTCACTCACCCGTTCAACATACTGCTCACGATAATCGCCATCGTGACAGTGTCTACGGGTGACTATGAGACGTTCACCATTGTGATGGCCATGGTGCTGCTGTCATCTGGCCTGCGCTTCTATGAAGAGCGCAAGTCGACCAAGGCCTTCAAACATCTCAAGTCACTGATCTCCAACAACGTGGTGGTCGTGCGTCGTCGCTACGATGCCGATCAGTACGGCGAGGAGATGACCGTCGACATTGAGACCGTGGTGCCTGGTGACATCGTGCCCCTAAAGGCAGGCAACATCTTCCCTGGTGACGTCCGTCTGATTGAGTGCAAGAGTATGAATGTGTCACAATCCTCACTCACGGGCGAGTTCCTGCCAGTGGAGAAGACCGCTTCGTACTCGCTGCAGACGTCATCATCAATCTTTGACTGTCCCAACATGTGCTTGATGTCAACCAACATCGTGTCTGGCTGTGGCCGCGGTGTTGTTGTCAACACTGGTACATCCACCTACATCTCCTCCATCTCTGAGATCTTGACCAGAACACAAAAGACCAACAACTCATTCGAAGTTGGTGTCAAGAAGGTGGCCTACATGATCATGGGCTTTGGTCTGGTGATGGTGCCCATCGTCATCACAATCAATGGCCTAACAACCAAGGACTGGATTGGTGCATCTCTCTTTGGGCTGTCGGTTGCTGTTGGGTATGTATCCATCTTATAATCAATCAATCATCCATCAACAAAAGACTAACATGTAATATAGCCTTACACCAGAGATGCTTCCAATGATCTTGAATGCTAACTTGGCCAAAGGTGCATCGGACATGGCCAAGAAGAAGACCATCGTCAAGCAACTGTCTTCAATCCAAAACATTGGTGCCATGTATGTTAGTTTGATCAATCAATCAATCACTCCTCATTCATGACTAAGTCATTGTACTAACATACCTCAACATCACCATCACATCAGGAACATTTTGTGCTCCGACAAGACTGGCACCCTGACCCAAGACAATGTCCAACTCAGATCATTCGTTGGATTGGACAATGCTAACCGACTCCAAGTGTTGACATATGGATTCCTCAACTCTATCAATCAGAAGGGTCTAAGGAATGTACTAGATGAGTCAATTATCGCCGAGTCTGAACGTCTGCTGGCCAAGGATCAACTGTCTGCTGCACTTGGCAACTACCAATATGTGGAGGAGTTCCCCTTTGACTTTGTCCGCCGCCGTGTCTCGGTCATTCTTCGTGACATTCATTCTGATGCTGGTGGAGAGCACATCTTGGTGAGCAAGGGTGCAGTCGAGGAGATGGTCAACATCTGCAGCCATGTCGTCTTGGACAGTGGCAGCGCACCAGTTGAGATGACAGAGTACATTCGTGAGTCCATCCTGGCACTATGCCGCGATCATAATGATGATGGACTTCGCGTGCTGTGCGTAGCCACAAAACAGCTCGACCCGGTATCAGCCGATGATATCAAAGGCCAAGTGTTTGACATGGAGCAAGATGAGTGTGACCTTACATTCCACGGCCTGCTCTCATTCCTCGATCCGCCCAAAGATGACTGCCTGGCCTCGATCCAAAAGTTCAAGGAGTCCAATGTGGAGGTCAAGGTGTTGACTGGCGACAACCTCCAGGTGGCCAAGAAGATATGTCGCGACGTTGGAATCGACGTGACCCATGTCATCACCGGTCCCGAGCTGGAGAGTGTCGAGCCCCAAGAGTATGACAGACTGGTCCAGGAGTGTACCCTCTTTGCCAAGTTGACTCCAATCCAGAAGTATGAAGTGGTCATGGCACTAAAGAGGAACAACAACACCGTGGGCTTCTTGGGCGATGGCATCAATGACGCGCTGGCTCTGCGTGCCGCTGACGTGGGCATCAGTGTGGACTCGGCGACTGGCATTGCCAAGGAGGCAAGTGACATCATCCTGCTTGAGAAGTCGCTCGAAGTGATCAACTGTGCCATCAAGATCGGTCGCATCACTCACGCCAACACCATCAAGTACATCAAGATGGCCGCGTCCTCCAACTTTGGCAATGTGTTCTCTGTCCTTGTGGCCTCTGCGTGGCTGCCCTTCGAGCCAATGCAGCCACTCCAACTGTTGGCCCAGAACTTGTTGTACGACATCTCGCAGATCGCAATCCCTTGGGACAAGGTGGACCCTGAGTTCCTGCGCCGCCCACATCCCTGGAGTGCCAAGTCGCTGCTGCGCTTCATGGTGTGTCTCGGCCCAACGTCGTCCATCTTTGACATTGGCATCTTTGCCTACATGTGGTTCTACTTGGGCTGGAACACTGTTGCCTGGAAGGAGTACTTCCAGACGGGCTGGTTCCTCGAGGGTATGACCACACAACTTCTAATCGTGCACATGATTCGCACAGAGAAGATACCATTCATTCAACGATGGTCTTCATGGCAACTGCTCGTCAACACTGCATGGATCCTAGCACTGGGCATTGCCATACCCTACACACCCATCGGTACCAAACTACTCAACATGGTCAACATCCCAGCCAACTATTTCCCTGGCTTTGCCGGTGCCATCGTCGGATACTTTGTGATCACACAACTTGTCAAGCGTCTCTACATCAAGGTGTTTGGTGAGTGGCTCTAGACCATCACATCAATGATGTGTAGCGATCATTCAATCAATCAATCAATCAATCAAACATACATACATTAAACAAACAATGTCTCATTCAATCTTATTCAAATGCGCATCTTCAAAGGTCGGTTGTGGTTCTTTGCGCTGGAGATCATAAGTTTGACAGGCGTGGAATTTCGGAAACGTCGACATGTCCCCTCCCAGGGACAAGCAAAACAGTGAGTAGTCCAACCCGCTTCCTTCAGTCTCAGAGTATTCGGTGATCATGGGGATTCCTTTTTACATATAAATATTTAAATTTATTTTTAATTGCGTATCCGTGATCCATCTAACTGGTTTGATGTGTTTGTGTGTTTGGATTATGATTGTGGTGGGTCTTGCTTGTGATGAATGAGTGCTGTTGTTGTTGTTGTTGTGATGGTGTTTTGATTGGACCTGCTTGCTTACTTACTTAAGGTCCACAGGTAACCGCCATATGCCATTAATCTCATCTCGTGATACATTGAAACATCTACAGATACAGAAATCTCATTCATTCATTCATTCATTCATTCAATCAATAATTCCTTATCTTATCTAATATAATTTAAATTAATAGTATTACCATTCGATCAATCAACTTTCAATTCACACTCCAGGTACATATTCAAGCTATTGTTGTTTGGATTGATAATAATGTATGTAATAGACCAAGTGGAGCATACATACGACTACCTTTGTATCCACAAAACCAGTTCATTACATCCAGCAAATCAATCAAACAATCAAGCAAACAATCCACCAATCAATCAATCAAACAAACAATACAAGTACACATACATGGATATATATTTGTCCAAAGACAACCCTACAAGTACTTCACATATTGTCTCTGTCGCCTCTCTATCTTATCTTTGTGTCTTTGACAAAACACACAATCAATCACACACAAACAAACATATTTTTCTCTCTCCCAGATAGATTCACCGCTCAGTGTTCCCAGTGCACTGATACCAATCAGATCCCAAAATAGTATCATTGATTCTCGTCACGTAATGAGTGTGTGTGGGTAGTCGAGCCAACACCATCAATCAATCCATTGATCGTCGTTTTTTTTTTTGAGGAAGGGTTCCGATCCGGGTCCACACACCTCACCTTGTGTTTACACACCAACATCAATCCATCCATCACAAACACACACACTAACAAACATGACATACACCTCTTGTAACATTGAGTCTCGTGAGACGCACCCTTCAATCACATCAACCCACCACAAGAGTCTCAGCTCTAAACACAACATCATTCATTCATTCTCACTCACTCACATCAATCACATTATATTTATATTCCCTACCTTTATGTGATCGACTGACTTAACATTACTCCCCATCAATCAATCAATAATATTAAGAGTAGTAATAGTTCAATAATTTATAATATATAAGCAGCATTGAGATGTAATGACGACGATGGAAACGACAGTCTATCAACCTATCTATCAGCCACAGGTGGTCCAACAACAATCTAATGTTGTTGTTGGCAACTATGTAAAGCCACCATTGCAGCAACAGCAACAGCAGCCACAACAGTATCAAACATACCAGCCACAACAAACTCAACAACAACAACAGACACAACAACAATATCAAACATACCAGCCACAACAGACCCAACAACAACCTCAACAAACACAAAATAATATGATGCGTCCTGTCGAGTCTAATGGAATGCTAATGAGTAATAATAATAATAATAATAATGTTGGCGTGGCAGTTGTTGGAATGGATAATGGTGGCTACGCGACAGCGTCAAACTACCAACAACAACAGGCAAACTCTGCAAATGTAACACCACCCATGGTCCAAGTGTCAGCTGGTCACTCCTACTCGCCCCAACAGCAGCAGGTACAGCAGCAGCCTGGAATGGGTATCCAACAACCACAACAATATAGTCCGCACTCCCCTGGCACACCATCTGGTGTCGCGTCCGTGCCTGTCAACGGCTCATCGCCAAACAGTATATACACAATCAACACTGTTGGTCCCAGCAATAACAACAACGCCAACAATGTCAACATTGTACCGAATGTGGCGGAGGACTTTCTGGTCCTGCCGACTCAGCAGCAGCAGCAGCCGCAAGTGATGGTCGAGCAACAGCAGCAACAGCAACACACACCCCGACAACAGTCGCATAGTCCTAACAACGGCAACAAGACCTACAGCCCACTGCAACAACAACAGGCGGCGGGAATGCACAACGACGTGCTGGGCAAGCTGGCCGACGACTTTAAGAACAGGGCCAAGCAGCTGGGCTTCACTCGTCAGGTGTTCTACCATGGCATTGTTACCTTGGTGCCGGGCAACCTGACACTGACCAAATACGACAAGTTCAACTCGACCTATGGCACATACGGCCATCTATACGCCATCGACCAGGCCAACCCCCTGCTGGCGGCAGTGAGCCACCTCGCGGACATGCCCAACCTGCCTCTGCAGCCACTGTTTGGCGCCACGGTGGCGCCGGCCGAGTCCTACGAGATGTACATCGACTATCTGCTACAACACTTTGCCAACAATGGCTACTTCACGCCCGACGAGTACAAGCTGTGTCTGACGCGTGTTCAGCCAACCGCACAAGCTCGAATCGTCCCAAAGAGCGGTCTGTCATCACACCATCCTGTCGCCGGACAGGCAGCAGCGTCATCATCTCCATCACAAGTCCAGGTCCATGCTGTTCCCCCACCTCACGCAGTTGCTCCATCATCTGATCAACAACATCTTCAAGTACCATCGCAACAACATGTAACAACCAACTACCAACAACAACAACAATCAATCAATGTAAATAGCCAACAACAGACACAACAACAACAACAACCAACACAGCCACTGAGGAATAACAATCAGTTCCAGACACAACAACCACAACAACTGCCACAACAACCGCCACAACAACAACAATACCCAGTGATACAGCCACTTGCACAGCCACAACAGTTCAACTACCAACAACCAATCCAGACACAATCACAACCAACTACCACTTACCAAACACAACAACAACCACTGATGCAGCAGCCGCAGCAGCAACAGCAACAACAACCTCCACAACTACCACAACAACAACAACAACAATTTGTAAATAGTATGAATGGCCAAATGCAACGAACCACCTCTATATCGAACATGTATCCGCAACAGCAACAGTGTTGACGATGACACCTCTCCAATCCTTGACCGGTAACCTGTAGTACACCCTCCCTCAATCAATCAATCATTCAATCAACCAAATCAATCATTCAATCACTCACTCACCTCTGTGGAGAGACAGGAATAAAGCGTTGGCAGGCAGGCAGGCCCTCCTGTCATCCATCCATTATCCACAATCCAATCAATCAATCAATTAATCACACATAAACGATTAATTAGTTAACAGTTGTTTAGTTGATCATCATCAATAGTCATGTGATGTTTAGTTCAAATAAGTAAGTAGTAGTTGTTACTTATTGATAAGTCCATGTACATTGCAATCTTAGCCAGAGCTTGGACACAACCACGGACAAGTCAAGGCCTAGCCTTTCTCCGTTTAGTGTTGTATCTCAAAATAGGCACGTTTGGGCCACGATCCAGGTGGGTTGGCTAGTCGATCTCGATGGGACCAGATTTGGTGTGGTCCGCACAATCACTTTCAATCAAAAAGTCGTACCCCACGCCTCAGAGTATGTCCGAGGACCTCGCACTCATGAATCGTTTCTCACCCAAACCACCAACCAATCACAAACACACATTAATTGATTTGATTGATTGAGTTAGAGGGTGGAATGGGATTGATTGTTTGTTATTGATGATGTTGAGTGTTGAGGTGATGGTGAATGAGTGAGGTGCGCTATCTAGTGCCCCGATGTTGGCTTTCTCCACCTCCTATTCCAGCAATGCATTCATTCATGCATGACCATTACATTGTATCTGTCTGTCTTACTTAACTAACTATCTATCACCTGATGGACAGAGTGTTTGTTCTCACTCCATAACCCACCATTCCAATCCAACCAATCAATCAACCAATCATTCATCACCACATAGACATATATAAAAGGAAGGACATCATCTTGTCACTTTGAGCCTCCATCCCAACCCATCCATCCATCTTATTATTAATACATACTACTCCATCACTACCAACAACCAATAATCAATCAGTCAAGTCTTGTTTGACCTGTTTGGACCGGTCCACCAATCATTCATTCATTCCATCATCCATCAAACAATCAATCAATCGATCGATCAACTGTTGATACATTGTGAGGCTAAGCTTGCTTGGATGTCCAAACAGCTGACCATCAGTTAAAGAGTATGAATGAATCTTATCATTGACTTGACTTGGTCACTTTACTAACATCACACATATACAACAACAATGTTGTACCAACACCATCACCATCATCATCATCATAATCAGATGAATCATCAGTTGAATCATCACTTTGGTACATCAAGTACTGATCAAACATCATCAACATCATCATCTCCAATACATAGTTTGAGAAAGAAGGGAAACTTGTTTAGACATGGTGGAATTGAGGACTTGTTCAGTTTGAGCTTGGAGGACCAGCCATTATCATCACAGCATCAGACATGGACATCTTCAACATCGACCACCAACACCMCAGCCAATATGATGTCGACCAGTGGCGATTCAACTCCAACGCGAGCCATGGCAACCATGCAGAGGTCCAACAGCAGTCGACAACTACACTCTGCAGGCTCATCAGCAAACACATCGCCTCAGTCCTCCAACAGATCATCAATCTCAATCATGGTAAGCAGACTTGATCCATGCTCGCTATCTCCACCAAACACTGACTGACTGGAATCATTCCAAAATAGCATCCACAAAAGTCCTTGGCCAAGGTATACTTGTTAGCTCAACAGATTGATTATGTACATAGTGGCGCCAGTATAACGGTGAGACCACTGACACCTCACAACCCTCTCCTCCCCGTTGAAACGTTCTCCAGCATCCTCAGTGTACAGTGGACCACGTGTTGGACAATCCCACTCAATCAGTCCACAACAAGTCTCGATATCCTCAAGTATATCTCACAAAAAGCAAACAGAGAGGTCAAGTTCCTTCAGCTGGCAGACTCGGAGGGCAAGGTGTTGGATCACGACTACCTCCTCATCAGTCATCATGGCGGCCGCAAGTTTGTCGTCTTTGAGGACATCAACATAGAGAGCATCAGTGGCGGTCATCATAATGGCAGTGGCAGTGGCAATGGAGGACATAACAGCAGGGGTGTGACGGGCGAGCCGTCATCACCACTGATCGTCTCACATCATGTAGATGATCATCAACATCACCATCATGCTGGTGGTGCCAAAGCATCAACCTCACCCAATGGTCTGAGGAAGCTACCACCCGCGCCTCCACCCCGCTCACCATCAAGCTTTGTACATAACAACTTTAACAACAACATTAACATTAACATCAATCATCACAATGATGACCCGAACGACAACTACAAACCAACCAGTCTGGCACCGGGACTATTCCATGGCGGTGGACAACAACACAATCAATTACTACCAGGCACAGACTCTCGAGACAAGTCACCAACAACATCTCCAGGATCGAGCAGGAAGAACAGCCGGGAGAAGGACCCACCCGTCGCGCCTCCCATTATTCCCCCAACCACAACTACATCAAGTTACAGCTACTGCAAGTTCTTGGACAACGTGCAAGTGGCGCCAAATAACCCGCCAACAACCGAACGTGGCAAGATATTGGACAACTACTTCAATCATTATTACCAAGAGCTGTTCAAGTACATCCATCAGCGAAGTCGGCGCTACCAACGCGTGGTCGAGTTTGTAAAGGAGTCAAAATTGGACGACAATGCGGCGCACGCCTGGATGTCCAAGCACTATGACAACGAGAGCAACTTCCTGCGCAACAAGCGTGCCGGCATGAAGTTAGACGAGTTCAAGATCCTCACGCAGATTGGCCGCGGTGGCTTTGGCCAGGTGTTCCTGGCGATCAAGCGTGACACGGGCCAGGTGGTCACATTAAAGCGTATCCGCAAGCAGGCGTACCAATGGGCCAACCAGCGTTTCCAGGTGTCGCAGGAGAAGACCGTGATGAGCGAGGGCAGTGGCCGGTGGATCACCCGTCTGTTGTACGCATTCCAGGACCCCAACTACCTGTA
Organism: Acytostelium subglobosum LB1; assembly: GCF_000787575.1. Lineage (NCBI taxonomy): Eukaryota > Evosea > Eumycetozoa > Acytosteliales > Acytosteliaceae > Acytostelium > Acytostelium subglobosum. The sequence continues at coordinate 610,932 of NW_012236528.1, read as the reverse complement.
CTTGGCCATGGAGTATCATTGTGGCGGCGACTTCCGCACACTGCTCAACAATCTGGGCATGCTGAATGAGGATGACGCACGCTTCTACATGGCCGAGATGATTGAGGCGCTGCACTCGCTGCACGTACTCAAGCTCATTCACCGCGACATCAAGCCATCAAACTTTGTAATTGACCGACATGGCCACATCAAGTTGATCGACTTTGGTCTGAGCAAGGAGGGTATTGAGTGCCGCAACGGTCTCAATCAGAAGTCCATGTCGGACTTCCGCAAGAGCTGTCTGGACGGCAGCATCTACACGTCGCGCCTCACACTCAATAGTAGTCGCGGGGGCACTGGCGGCGTGGTGGCCTATCGAAGACCTGTGGCACACTCTGCAGTGGGCTCGCCTGAGTACATGGCACCAGAGATCCTGGCCGATGAAGGATACAATCAATCATGTGACTATTGGTCACTTGGATGTGTATTCATCGAGATGTTGTGCGGTTTCAATCCATTCTGTGCCGACACTCCCAGCGAAGTATTCCTCAACATCATGCAATATCGCGAGGTCCTCGACTGGCCACTCTTCACCCAAGACTTATCCCCCGAAGCAGCCGACATTTTGAAACGGTATGTATCAGTTTGAAGTTGTTTCCGCGTGTTACCACGAGTGTTGCCGTGTTTCCGTGTTTCCGCATGTCTAACCTCATTCCCACTCATATTCACAAACAGAATGCTATGTGAGTCACCAAAGAGAATGAGTAGATTGGAGGACTTTAAGGCTCATCCATTCTTCAATGTCAATGGATTGACATGGGATAGTATACTGGAGCAAAAGGCACCGTTCAAGCCAAAGGTTGAGAGCGATATTGACACTTCATACTTTGAAGAGGCAGTCAATAACGATCCTTCCGCATGGGATGACCCGGCCGATGAGACCGACCGACCGCGTGACCCATTCCTCAATCTAAACATTCCATTCTTTACGTATCGCAAGTCCACCGCACTGCCATTGCTTGAGGGCTTCCATTATAATCAAACGCGTTGATTGATTGATTGATTGATTGAATGACAATGTCTGTCATTCTGTCTATCTGTCGTCCATCTGCCAAATGTACATTAGTCCTATGAATAAACTTCATCGTTGGAGCTCATTACTTCGCTGTTGTTTGTCTTGTAATATGTATGTATGTGTAGCTCGCGCTGCTGTTGCTGCTTTGCTGCTGCCCCTGTGTCATTTATTTGAACTTGTCGAATGACTTTGTTGAGAAACAGTTCGTCAGACTAGTCATCTCTTTGTTGCAGTTAACTGATCTCATGTTGTTCTCCTCAATGCAGAATACAGCATCATCCAACTCCTTTCTGCAGTCTTGAGTGAGCTCTCTCATTCTAACAATGATTGAGTATGATTGAATAAGTGAGTGAACGATTGATTGATCGCGAGTGTAATGTACAATGTAACAATGAACATACATCTTCTGAGTGCAACCAGCAACGGCGATAGCGTATCTGATACAGGCCTCTGGCTCATCTCCCTTCTCTATTTTACACTTCTCAAAGGCGTGGACCGACTGATCACAGACAGACCAGATCGAATCCGATGACACCAACAACTCTGCTCTTGTGTATTGTTCCATATCTCTCTTGTATATTATATCTTATCTAACTATCTGTAAGTATTGATCAATACTTCATTCATTGATACAAATCAAGTAGTAATCGTGTTTTTGTTTTGGATTGATCAAAACAAGGAAGTTCAACCAAACTTGGCATTTGTCCACAGACTTTGATTTAGTTGCCATTTGGACACATCCCTCCACTTGTCAAACTTTCAACCATCGAGGAATAGTTCATTAATTTACAATCATGGTAATCAATAACTATCAGGTTTGATAAACATACAATGAATGATACAGGTAGTAGTAGTAGTATGAATGACAACAATAATCTCGAAGTTGTTGTTGATGATGGAGTCACAGACAAAGTCAACGATGTTGAAGTTATAGACGACCATGATACTGATGATGATAATGATCATGTCGACGACAAAGATGAAGATGATTTCAACAGATCAAATATCAATCACATATATGTATTGCCATCATCCTCCAATTGGTACTGCTCACAAACAGCAGACTTTAATCAACAACGACAATTATATTGTTATGCATCAAAGATGATCGTCTTTCTCTTTGACCTTGAGAAGAGGTATGTTGTATCCCAAGCCAATCAGCCTCACTCATAAGACAATCTACTCACTCAATCACTCGCTCAACTCAATCTAGACAGTTCATTGGCGAGCTAGTTGGACACACGGATAGAATACTCTCAGTTTGTTTCAATCGATTATCTACACACTTGTGCCTGTCGGCATCATCGGACAAGACAGTGCGACTTTGGAACATTGATACACTCACTTGTCAATCATTCCATGATGCTCATCATACTGAGGTGACATGTGTCGTCTCGTCATTGTTTGATGCAGAGTTGGCAGTGTCGGGCGATCGTCAAGGCAAGATTGTACTCTGGCGTGTGCTCACCAAGGAGATCAAGGTGTGCACACCTCTGCCCATTGCATCATCCATCACATCTATGGCATTCTGTCCCGTACCACACAGCCACAACCTCTTGGCGATCGGCTATCTCAATGGTCTAGTCGTCCTCTTTGACGTCGTCACGCTCACTGTCAAGTGCAAGATCAATGCGCACTCTGATGAGGTGCAGTCCATCGTATGGCTACGTCTGCCTCACTCACAGGGGCCATCAGAAGGCTCGACCAATGACACTGAGTTGTTGACATTCGCAACATCGTCCAAGGACAAGACAATCAATGTTTGGAAACAGGTCGCAAACACACTGGACAGTGGCTTCACTGCACTGCGCAAGATGAATGTGTCTGGCGGATCAAACTCAAAGGGTGGCGGTGGCGCCAACTACAATGACAAGTCTCGTGCATGGATCACACTCTCATGGTCCCCATCATCACCCGACTATCTCCTGTCGAGCTCATTGAATGCCGATCTCCTCATCTGGAACCTCACTCACACCAAGCCAGCCCCCGACAAACTACCTGGCAATCAACATCAACGTATAATCTTTAGCATCACTCAATGTCCATTGTCGAGTGATACAACATCGTCATCAACATCTAAACAATATGCGCCACGATTCATCACTACGTCAATGGACAGGAAGATGATATGTTGGGAGAACTCAAAGATCAAAGTGAAGATCGCAGCACTTGGAGGCTTTGTCTACACTCTGGCATCAAGTCAATTCAATCCAAACACGATATCAATTGGCTGTGGCGACAACACAATCAGACAATGGTCGCCCAACGACCCATCAGTCAGCGCTGATGGTGACCCCGACTGCTCCTCGGACGTCTATGACACGCGATCATATTGGAAGGGCATTCAATCCAAGGTCACAGCATTGGCAATCAATCCCTCGTGTCCTTGGCAGTTGGCATTTGGTCTGGATGATGGTCGTGTGGGCATATATGACACGGACAAGAACAACTCATCATTCTTCCCTGGCCAGCACAAGAAGGAGATCTACGAGCTACAGTGGCGCTGTATTGTTGGTGGTAGTGCGACCGATCAATCACACAAATTATACAGTGTTGGCAACAATGAAGTGTATGAATGGGATGCCAAGGATCAGGATCGTGGCTTCAAGAACATCAATGATCACATCAAAGTTCACAACAAACAATACAAGGTATATATGTTCATTCATTCATTCAATCAATCACATTGTGATAGCACTGCACTAACTAACGCAATCCAAACTCAGCCATCAAACAAAAGCGAATTCTATTGGAATGATGACATGGATGCTTTGGCTATTGCGACGACGAACGGTGCGATTGAGGTGTATGACTCTGGATTCAAACTAATGTGTACAATCAAGAATCATAATGGATTGATCAATCGAATACGTTGGAACCCACACAAAGAGTACAAGGACTACTTTGCAACGGCATCACTCGACAAGACAGTCATAGTCTATCGCCTGGTCAGAGGTAGCATCAATGATGGTGGTGACGCCACTGCTGCCGAGCTCGAGGTGGTCAGACACTTCAAGGATTATAGAGCCCCTGTGTTTGGATTGTGTTGGTCGCCACATGATAAACATCTTTTGGCCGCGTGCTCTGCGGATGGAACGGCCCAGGTCTGGAACATTGATAGCAATCAGCCAATATCAAACATGCGTGGACATGATGGACGTGTACTCACAGTTCTCTGGAGCTATCTCTATCCCAATGTCATATTCACTGGTGGTGAGGATCAAACTGTTAGGATGTGGGACTATACCAAGCAGCCATTCAAACAACCACCCCAAGAGAAGCATCGAGTCAAAACGATCAATGACAATCACATTGTACAATCCACGACCGCACCAACTCAATCACAACCACAAGTGATGGCAGGTGGCTTGGATACCCAACCTCAATCATCACCACCTCAAACTACACCAACATCAAGTCAAGCTTCGAGTCCTTCTCTCCCCGCATCAACAACAACAACTACAACCACAACCAAACCAAAGAAGTCCAAAGTCATTTTGCCGAGCCTTTACAACAAAGTACCATCCAAGGATACACAGCTATGCATTTCATTGGCCAAGAGCTTACAACAATCAGACAACAACCCAACAAACGCGGCCAACCCAGAAGTGATGGATGGACTATTCACACCCAATGTCAAATCATTGGAACATATTCTCCAACAGGAGATGACGACACATGTTGGTCACAAGGAGTACGATCACTTTGTTTCGATCAATATGTGGGGTGGCAACCTCAAGGAAGCTTTATATCGAGTTGTAAAGCAAGGTCAGCTCAATGCTCATCATGTAGCAATATCAGCACAGGGTGGCAAAGAACTGTGGCAATCAATGTGCCACTACTACTCCAAACAACTCATTGTTGAGGGTGACTTTCACATGGCTGTTACATACCTGTTGGCGATTCACAAGGTTGCCGAAGCCATTGAGACCTATCGACAGGGTGGCTTCATCCAAGAGGCCATTGCACTGGCACGTCTCAGACTGCCGGCTGATCACGACACCATCAAGAGTCTCTATCTGGAATGGGGACAAAAGAGTCAAGAATCCGATCAAATGCAGAGTATCAAATGGTATGTTGTTTATTGAAAGGAGGGGGAGGCATCCAATCATCACCTAGCTGGCTGATTGATTGGATGCAAGAAGAGCAGAGAGCAGTGTTTATTGTTTTTAGATCGAGACAACCATGGACTTGGCGTCATGTTGGCTGACTGACTGACTAACATTTACATCACATCAAACACAACAACCTTTAAATCTACTTGTGATGCGATGTATATAGCTATCTGGCCGCCCGGAGACCAGATCTGGCAGTGCAGCTCTTAAAAAGTAAGCCCAGTGCAAACAACAATCAATTGCTACAGGAGTTGGAGAAAATACTTGGTGGCACCAGTAGCAATGTAGATGGACTTGTCGAAGGTGTTGGCGTGGGCTTGGGCGTAGGCGTAGGCGTAGGCGTTGGCGTAGTCGGCGGAAATTATGGAGTTGGTGGCAGTGGAGTTGGCGAAGAGAGTGTCGATGCAACTTCGGTCGTTGTCGGCTCGGCGTCATTGCAGTGTGTCAAACCGCATCTGGATGTAGTGGACACTTAGGTAACTGGCTGGTCATTTATATATATATTTACAATCATTATATATTAATACAAGTGGCACCGAATGGTCGTTTCCATTGGTTGTTGGAATATTTACTGTATATGAGATGAGTTCAAGTTAGTCACTGTTTGATTGAACCGATTAGTTGGATGGATGAATGATCAACTTACCATAGTCTAAGACGGTGCTTGTAGTTGATCTCACTCACTCACTTACTATCTCATTYCTCAAAGCATTCCACTTATTTGGTAGTGATTCCTCATGGTCTCGATTGTCTCGGAGGCAAACTTGATCATCAGGTCGATGAGGCAGGTCACCTCCTCCATCGTGTCATCTTGAATGCCTTGCTCCAGGATGGCTTGGAGATTGGTAAGTTGGGACACCATCTCATAGTTGACAAAGAGGATGTTGTTGTCATGTTCATTGAACACACGTATCAGAGAATTGATTGAACTCTTGATCAGCTCGGTGTCCTTGAGTGAGTGGGCAGTCAACAACTGATCGAGCAGAGTGATGATACGAGATTGGATGCCAAGCATTGGAATGACCATGTTGATAGAGCTGACCAAACTGCAATGTCTGTCTTGGCTTGGTTTGTCCAAGCTACAAACAATACCAATAATCTTGCTATGGATCTCCTCTTGATCCGATATAATATCATCCAACACCTTGACATAATAATTGATCTTGGCAACCACTGATTTCCAATTGGACACAGGTATCTTTGAGAATCCTTCAAAGTAGGACTTTATACTCTAGAATATATTAATAAGTTCCTTGAGTTAGATATTGTTGTTGGACTAAATAAATATATAAATAATTAAATAATTATATTAAATAATTACCCTTAGAACACATGTAACTCTGAATAGAACATCTCTACATTTTGAGATGATGACTAGGTCGTGTGGATTACCAATGTCTTCGTATAGATTATCAAGGCTCTCTTGTATAGGTCTGATTGGAACTTTCTTTGGTTGTGATGATGGTAATGGTTGTGATGATGGTAATGGTTGTGATGATGGTGATGATTGTGGTGATTGTGATTGATGTGAACATGGAGAGTCGGTACTCCTGACCAAGGCATTACGACCTGAACGCATATGGGCATACTCCGAAATATCTGGTGTGACTGATAACATTGTTGTTGAACACACTGGATATCCTTTCGGTTTGATATAATTAATATTTGGATTATTGATTATTATTATTATTATTTTTATTTTTGGTAATTATTATTATTTAGTATGTATTTAGAAACTATTACTGTTAATCTTATAGTCTTTATTATTATTATTAAGAATTATTACTTATACCTAAGATGGTAGAAGGAAAGTAGGAAGGTTGGATCGAAGGTAGACTGTACCCGTTGGTGGTAGAGTCAGGGTATGTAGTTGATTTGGGAATAACAAACAGCCTTAGGGCTTTGCTTTGGTGGTAGGGTGATTAAGTGAGGAAGGAACAGTGTGTGTGTTTGTAGAGCCAGGGATGATCCACAATAACAATGACAACGACGCCTACGCAACACCCACAACTTTAACATTGATTAATTGGCCACCAACAACTACTACATCAAACTCACACCTACAACACGATACAATTTGAGGAAAGACAAAGCAAGCCATACAACAAATAGTTTTAAGAGAAGGGGATACCAAAGCCCAGTTCGCCAGGTCCAAGTTTGATTAATAGAGGTCCTCTATTAATATTGGATTTGTGGTGGTGAATCCCATTCATTCGATTGATTGATTGATGGATGGATTGAGTGATGGCAACAAACAACATATAATCTGGATGTGTGATCAAAGAGACCCCGACGTCCACACACACACACATTTAATCACTTTACTTACCTTGATGGAAGAGGGAGGTGCCTCTAGTAGGGTCGGACATGCCTTTTCGATAGTGTCTACCTGACTTGAGAATTGATGGTTCCTGGATGTGTTGTATGGGATGTGCGTGTGTGAGAGATGTGGGGACACTGTGCGAATCATCCACAGTCACGAGATCAATCAACCAATCATTATTGAGTTGATCAAGTTGTTTGTGTGTGTATGTTGGATTGTGTGTGTGTTTGAGAGTGTGATCATGTATGAATGATTTAGAGATATTGGTCGAGTGTTGATAGTTGTGTTACTTGGGCAAATCACAAACAAACAACAGCAGTCGAAAGTTGACATTGTCAGGCCTAGGGGGTAAGGCACTAGAGTGGTGGCTAGAGGCAAGCTCTCATTAAAGTCACACACACACACACACTACTACAATCACCAATCAACCTTCCAAACACAACCTATTGATTGATGTAGATAACAAGATGGAGAAGTAAAATGTTCCACCTTATTTCTTCCAACTAACTACTACTTGGTGCTCTTCATCACACACAACCTTAAGGACGACCTTATTTGGCAATAATATAAGTGATACATAAAACCCCAATGGATTGAGGGGTGTGACGGTTGGCGGAAGGACGGTTGCTGTCAGTGCCCCTCAATCAATCAAATCACAACACAAATCACTCATTCACTCTTGCCATTGCCATCAAATCACTCACTCATTCCATCACTCTCTCACTTTCTCACTCTCAACAACCATGGTTGTTGTTTCCTTGGTTTGGGTTAGGCTTGATTTCACGAAATTTCTAGTATGGTGACCATCCCGACACGTGTATAAATCATCGACTGGTTGGTGTGATGACTGTTGTTTGTTGATGATGATCACCTGATTCATCAACTTCCATCCATCCATCCATTCATCCATAAGTTTGGGCGCCAAACTTGCATTGTAATGATGATCCACTTCATTTAGATACGTCGCCTCAATTAGTCAATCAATCGCTGTGGTTTATTCTGGTTGGCATCGTTGATTGGTCACTTGGCTATATTGAGGTGGTGGTAATCGCGCTGTCTTTGGTAAGTGAATGAGTGAGGTAAGTGAGTAGTGTATGATTGAATGAATGAATGAATGAATGCGCATCGATCGATTCGATTGGTAGATGACTCGATTAAGGATATACTGCTGCTACTGTTGCTTATTATAATAATATTGTTGGTTGATGTTGTTGTCTATACAGCGCGCTTCACTTCGAAGAATCTACGCAAGTAATATATTTGCCAAAGGCTCATAACAACCAAGATGAATGCCTCAAAGATTGACCACCACAATACTCTGCTGTTGGTGCTTTCCGATGCTAATAATAATAATAATAATGTCAGCCAACCATGTACAATCCAAAGTGTAATCATCAATCAATCAATCAATCACTTACTGTTTCTATGTGTGGACTCTCTCATTCTGATGTATGTCTGCTCGTTCATGACAGCCTGGACACCATCTGAAAGTGCCATAATCTGTCTCTCAAGTGAGGTAATATCTCCTGTATGATGCGTGATTGATGCGTGATGTATGAGTGAGTGCATGCTCCAATCAATCAATCAATCAATGACCTACCCTTCTTGGCATACTCTGCAATCTCTGAAGTACCACTGAGTACGAGTGCAAAGCTGATTGTCTTCTCGGTGAGTGATGACATTTGGTTGCTGAAACAGAATCTGTAGACACCTGCGAAACTGGCCTTGATGACCTTGGTGCCCTCAGACTCGCGCTGACCCTTGTACAGTACACGGTTGTCTGGTGAGATGATTGAGAAATCAATGTCGTTGAAGCCGCCATGTGTGACCTGGAACATCACGGTGAATGTCGCATCCATCTCTATCTCCTCGAATATGCATTCCTCCACCTTTGCAGGCACCTTGAATGAGAATGCATTTGACTGGGCGACCAACGCCATCAGTACAAACACAAAAGTCAATGTCAGTGTTGTTGTTCTTGTTGATGCCATATTATATCTATGTTGTGTATGTGTGTGTATGTTTGTAATATGTATATTAAAGTGATCACAAACGCGTCAGAGCATTCATGAACAACACCACAACACTCATTCAATCAATAATTCAAATCTCTTGAAAGCGTCAATGACTCACCCAAGATTGAAAAAATCAAAAGTTCACACTTGAGAAGTAGTTGGTGAAGTTCGAGTGTTAGCAAGTTCACTAACTTTTTGTAATTGGTAGTATTTTGAATTGTTTTTATTTTTATTTTTCATTTTGAAAAACCACACTTCACCTTCATACACACACACGTACAACATTATTCAAACAAGTTCGCAACCAACAATAACAACAACAGCTCAAAACACTCACAACACACAAGACAAAACTATCAAACACTCTGTTTTGCACTCACAACAAACAAACAAACACTTGCATTTACCAACAACAACATCAACAAAATATAACATCATTCTTTTACCAACAAACAACAAGAATAGAACTTCACCAATCAATCTAATCTTGATTTGGTTACAAGATATATAGATATATATATAAACACCAGAAGATTAGATCTCTTCACTTCCGCACCCCTTCATTGGAAAGGCGTGTCCCATCCATAATAGGATATAAATATATATATTGCGAACAGATAATTATATATTATTATTATAAATAATTGTACAACAACACTTCCATTCACACTTCTCACACACAATATAAACATTAATAACAACAACAATCTTTGCATCAAAAAGAATGAAAGATTCTGTAAAGTGTGAAGATGCAGCAGCTGAGAGTCCAGTGGCGTCAAACACCACGCCAACACATGATGCGCCGCCAGAGACATCAGAGACATCAGCAGACACCAAGGCAGTAGACACCTCAGAGCCAATGGTAGAGGCAGAGACAGAGTCAGCCAACAACACCAACACAGACAACAACAACAACAACACAGACAAAGATGAAGAAATGGATACAGAGACAACATCTACTTCCAACTCATCCAACTCAAACAACAACTCTGAAGCCAATGCTAATACCAATGCTGCAAATGCTGCAAATGATACTACCGATTCTACCAATGCTGAAGCAACAACAGCATCGTCAAAGTTGAACTTGGATGTAAAGATGGAGGAGGAGAAGCATCATGAGCAACAACATCAACAACAAAAGTCCGTGTTGAATAAGGTGAAGAGTTCTATAAGCAATGTGTTGAACAACTCTGTCGATGAACTGAACTCATCGGCTTCGGTACTGTCCGGTCTACATAATGGATTGAGTCATCACACCATGAAGAGCAAACAGCATGATATATTGCTGACATCACCCAATCCAATGGCATCGTTGGGTACTATTGGCGCAGACGATGATGGCGATCAAGATGGCGGTGGATTCGTCGTTGACGAGGGCGATGATAACACTAGTGCCACAATCAATCCTGGCAGCAACAACGGCGCTGGCGGCAACAACAATCTAAGCATCAGCGAGAGTGGCTCTGACATTCCTTCGCTCTCCAACGTCCTGGCCAACATATCGGGCAACACAACAACGGCGCCATCATCGGACGCCACACTCATTCCCACTCCTGTAGATAGTCAACTTGAACAACAACAACAACAGATGCAATCACTGCTGCAGCCACAGTCATCCATCGCCAAACCAACACCATCCATATTGTCATATAAGGTCACTGCCGGCGCAGCAGTGGCAGCGGGTTCGCCCTCGAACAACAACACACCATCTTCACCATTGGTTTCTTCGGCGCCATCCACGCCACTCTCTGATACCAAGCAAGCACCCAACTCTGACCAGGTGGGCACGCAGACCTGCACACATCCCCAGCACGAAGCCTGGTGGGGCACCAGTCCTGAGTTGCCCACGACCGAGTTCTACAATCGCTCCTACAAGTGCAAGAAGTGCTACATCCGACAGCAGACCGAGAGCAAGAAGCTGAGACAGAGCCAGCAACAGCAACAAAAGGCCACCCTTACCGCCGCAGCTCCAGGAGCTGTGGCACCCAATGTAGCTGCTGGATTCCCTGTCGCCGCTGGCACGACGCCAACCACGCCAGTCACCACCAAGAGTCCAAAGAAATCGAGCTCCAAGAAGAAGCGTGCAGCAGCGGAGGAGGAACAGCGCAAGCTACAGCAGCAACAACAACAGCAACAACAGCAACAACAACAACAACTTCAACAACTTCAACAACAACATCAACAACATCAGCAACAACAAGCACAGCTGCAGATCTATCAGCCACCCGAGCTAACAATCGACAAGAAGGTGGAGATGTTCCATCAGATATGTCAACAGCATTTCATTTCACTCACTGATCACAATAACCCATGTGATGGTATGTTATTGATTGTTTGATTGATTGATTGATTGATCCATCCACATGTTCTCTAACACATCGCGACAACAACAACAACAGGATATATCAGTGGTTTCTTGTCGGGCAAGATAGACGACATCTTTGGCTCATGTAAGGTACAGGGCAACATCAATGGACCGGGATTCACAGCTGAGGTCTTTATCAATGGCAAGCGATATAGAGGATTGGTGTTTGAGGAACCGAAGAGCTCGAATAATCAAAGCCACCTCCAGACATCGACGGCGACCTCGGCACACAACTTGGCGATGGCTGGTGCCGCAGGTGGCAGCAGCGGTGGCGGTGGCGAGAGTCTGCTCTCCCAGCTGCAGCACGCTTCCTCGATCAATCCGTACCAACACCATCATCAGTCACACATCCTGGCGTCACATCATCCCGACAGTTACAACGCCTACAATGACATCAGCTTGATCCTGCATGGAACAAGTGCCGGTGCCAGCGCAAGCGCCAGTGCCAGTGGCGGCGGAGGTGGCGGTGGTCTGCACCATCAACAGTGGCCAAACAACAACAATGGCCAACTAATGAGCTCGATCAATCAGACGCTGGACCAGCACCACATGCAACAACAGCTACAACAGCAGCAGTATTTCCAGCAGCACCATCATCATCAACCGACGCAGCAACAGGCCAGCAAGAAGCACAAAGGAAATCCAAGCTCGTAGCTTGCAGCATCAATAAAATAAGAACAACACAGACCAAAGAGAGATATGGAGATATGTGCATGGATCTATACATTGAACTAAATTCTGGAAGAGTGATCAACCTAGTTGTTGCTGCTGCTGCTGCTGCTGATATCGATTGCAGCAGCTGTGTGGATCGGCGTGGGAGTTGGAGGGAGAGTGCGATAGAGGTCATTGCGCTTGATGTAGTCAATGACAGAGTCTGGTGTGAGGTACTTGATCGACCTGTCATTCCTGATCAACTCGCGCAACTTTGTCGAAGATATATCATTGAGTACACCAACATCAATCGCCTTGATATTATCTGCATTCTTTGTGAGTATCGGGTTCTCAGCAATGATGTCCCTAATGTTTGAGCCAATCCTCTCCAAGCACAACAGTCCATACTTTGATGAAGTTATGATGTCCATCTAATGATGATGAGTTAGTTAGCATATGTGTCTAGGGTGAGTGAGACATGTCCAACAACATACATCGGTCTCTGCCCATAGTTTTGGAACATTGAATGTGCCCAGCATGTCTGCACCTCCAATCAGCTTGATCTGAACTGGAGGTTGTCCACTGTTGTTGGCGGTCTGTAGGTGTTCGTTGACAACATCACAGAGGTGATCCATTACTTGTCGAGTTGGAGTGAACTCTGGTCTCTTGCACTCCCATGTATCAATACTGAGCCAATCCGATGACTCTAGTGCAGCGTTCACCATATCCACTCTATATCTCGATGGTATCAATGTAGGCTTCTTATAGGCATCACCAACAGGTGACAAATATCCTCCAATTACATCGTATCCATTGTTATTACACCAGTCTTTACACACCTCTATGAATGATCATTCAATGATCATGGCGTTAGAGATGATGTTGATGATCATAATGATGTTGATGATCATATAGACATACTTACCAAACATCCTAAGATGCATTATAGTGATTGGATTGAATGAACCGCATGACAGTAATACGATTGGTTGTTTAGAGGATCTTTGATGCTTCAGTTTGTTGGTGAGGAGGTGATAATCTGATGATGTCATTATATTGTTGGCGGTGTTGGTGTATTGACGTTTAATAGTACAGGAATGATGTTGTAGTTGGTGTTGTTGTTTGATACCAATGAAGAGTCTAATGCTACTACTTTGTAATCGTCCAGATGTTGTTGTTGTGTACATGTACAGTGTGTCGATCAATCAATCAAATGACGGAAGTCAACCAAAGTGAGATTAATTGAGTTGGTTGATGTGTGTGAAGTTCATCATCAAACTATCTTTGATTATTCCCAAATCCATCCAGTTTCCATTCAAAACATACACATGCAACGAAGATGGGACAGACAGTCAATAACTCCTTGTCTCAGATATATATAACTTTATCTGTATCTCAATAATCTTGGCACGACTAACGACCACCAGTAGTTCTTTGGATTTTTCTAATGAATGAATGGAGTTCGCAAAAGACCGTTTGATATCACAACAGATAATAACTTGACTGAAGGATAATATTATTTCTTGGACAACAAAAGTCTAAGGAATGATCCTACACCTATTCGAATTATACTCCCAAACAATTGAAACTTTAGAACCAATCTAGACCCAACCCAAGGGTTTCGATTATGTTGTTGAATTACAAATATCTAAAGTGTCACTTACTCTCCACACTACTTGTCTTCCACCAACAGTGCACCATGTAATCGTCATAGGAATAACAAACAATCAATCAAGAATCTTATTCGGCATAATATTATTGTGAGTGTGGAAGAAAGAAGGCAAACGAGTGCACTGCTGATCTGATGGTTTGCAAAGATTCCAGCATAGTATAGGGAGTGAGTTGGTCCTAGGCCATCGGATTTTACAAATGAGACAAAAGACCCGCAATCACAATCCCAAACAATTGCAAACGAAAACAATGTCCAAAGCTGGTGAGTGGGGTATGGTTTTTTGAAGCGTGTAACCTGCCAAAAAACATTGATAGGCTTTATCACCTTCTTGACAGGTCAAGCGCAAATGAATACATTGTATCCCTCAAATACATGTGTGTGCCACCCCCTTCTACCATCACCAAATAATAACATAATTAAATAATAATATTAATAATTGATAGTGGTGGTTGTCACACACTTGACACAACACTTGCGCACATCGATGTTTGATGTGCCCAGTGAATGCATGAAGGAGGATGCACGGTAGCAGTTCCATCCATACATCCACCTTCGCTGCCCTCCATTCGTACTGGCATTTAAAGAGTGAACCGGTTGCGACAGTTATTATTCTTCAGACTTGCGAACAAGTACAAAGAACAACCTCAAAAGAGATAATCTCTACATCTCTCTATTCTTCTCTCTCTCTCTCCACCTTTCCATTTCTCCTTTCTCCCTTTCCTTTCCCTACCTCTCTCTCTGACAGGTCTGCCACTCACTCAAGTGCAATTCCCTTTCACCGAGCCAGCCTTACTATTGTACGGTCTGACCCAGCCTTTGATCAACACTGACGTGTGGCCGAGGTATTAACATCTTCAACCTATCTCTCTCTCTCTCTCTCTTTCTCTTTGCTCTTCTCTCTTTCAATTTCTACTCTCTTCGTTCTCTCTCTCCCTTTCTTTTCTTTTCTTTCTTTCTCTTTCTCTTTCTTTCTCTCTCTTTCTTATTCTCAATGGCACATTCATCATCTATGCTATCTGCTCGTTTATTAACGATGTCGCATTGATTGATTGTGGCTATATCTGATTCCACCTGATATTATTTATTTATTATTATTGCCATGTTCTCGTTTGTTTAGTCATATATATACACATATACACAATGACTCAAGAAAACAACAACAACAACAATAATGACGTTGAGATTGAGCTCGCTCCAACATCATATGCCGATGATAATGCTCGCGAAATGTCCAGGACCAACTCTGATGACGATATTAAGATTGTAGAGTCTGGTAACTTGGCCTCAACATCCACAACTACCACCACCACAACCACCACCAGCTCCGCCAACAAGGAGACCAAGAAGTTTGACGACACTCCACTGCCACCCAAGCGTTCTCGCTTGAATCCCAAGTTCTACTCTGTCGACCATGTCAACGAGACCCGTCTCATTGCTGCCTCAATGTTCTACAAGTTCTCCTTTGAGACTCTCTCCCCGGCACTCTCTCTCATCGTCCTCACTCGTTTCGAGTCATCTGGCAACTCTGTCACCCTCCTGGCCGTCATGAACATCGTCTACTTCCTTATGCAGGTATGTTTGAACATAATGGGCAAAGCTCATGATCATACTCACTCACTCAATCACTTAATCAATCAATCAAATAGTCTGTTGGAAGTATCCTTGTTGGACCATTCATTAGAAAGTTTAGACCATCTCGTGTCACCTCCATGGTGTTCTTGATGATGTTTGCCATCACTGCCTTCTTGCTCGTGCTTGAGGCTGGATACAAGGGTACCGTCGATAAGCTTGGAAACTGGGACCGCTGGTTGGTCACTCCAGTCTACATTGTGATGGGTCTCGGCGTCGGAATGGTTGAAGTCAGCCGCAAGCTCGTCCCAAGACAGATCCTTGGCAACAACCCCAACGGACTCGCCAAGATCAACGGTCTGGTTCACATCTTCTACGAGGTCTGCGGCACTGCCGGCGCCTTCCTCTCCACCGTCCTCATCCAGAAGCTCGGCGCCGTCTACGCAATGGTGCTCATGCCTCCATTCTTCCTGGTTGCCGCCGTCATCATGTTCACCATCACCGAGCCATTCCCACGTGCCAAGGAGGCTATCAAGGCCGAGGCTTCCAAGATGGTGCACCCAGTGCTCTCTGTTCTCATCTCGATCAAGTCCGAGACCGCCAACTACTTCAAGACCATCGGTCGTGGTGCTGCCCTCATCTGCAACAAAGACTTCTGGTGGATCATCCCAACCTACGTCGTGCCCCAGGTGCTTCACCGTGTGCTCGAGAACATCCTCTTCCCAGTGTTTGCCAAGAAGGTCCTCAAGGACGGCTCTCTGTCTGGTATCCTCACTGGAGGCTCCAACTTTGGAGAGTTGCTGGGCGCCCTCACCGTCGTCAAGTTTGGCAAGTACGTCAAGAACCCAATGTGGTGGGTCCGTATCGATGGTCTGTGCTGCTCGATCGTCTGGGTCCTCGTCTACCCACCAGCTGGCGTGCCAATCCGTGTTGCCGCCACCCTCATCCCATGCTGGATCGCTGTCTCCTCATCGTGGGCCGCCGGTGACATCTCACTGCTCTCCTTCTTGCAGTCCTCATTCCCATTGACCAGTGCCAACGACGACCAAGTCAAGCAAGACCGTCTCGAGGAGCTGTCGCTCGACACCGACGATGTCTCTGACATTGACGACATTGAGGAGATCAACGAAGACAACAACAACAACAATGGACAAGTCAAGTACGCCACCAAGGCCGACGAGATTATCGATGAGGATGACCCCGCCGAGGGATCGCCATTGGCCAGTGTCATTGGATTCCTGTTCACATGCTATGCGGTCATCATCTCTGGTCTTACCTTTGGACTTGGTCGTGTCATGGACAACTATGCCTCGCAGAACAATCTCCAGCAAGGATTCTTCTGGATTGCTGGTGTTGGATTCACTGCCGCAGGTTTCATTGCCATCTCTGCATCATTCCTTGCCAAGTCACCAAAGTTCAAGTAATCACTTTATACCATATATACATATAATCAATCAATTATTCACCAGTTGTACATTCCATAACAACCAATCAAACACAATCAATCAAACATATTCATTGGCACCGACAACAATTCAAACAAGTCGTATCGATATATACCTTCAGGTTTCTATATAGATTCAATCTAATAAACCATTTGTAACTTACTTGTGCTCTTGTATCTGTTTCAACCAGTAGTTGGAAGCAGCATACATTCAGCAATCAAACCAAACCAAACCAAACCAAATCAATCAATCAATCGTTTGTCCTCTTCTTGTCTTTGAGAAAAATGATCATTCTCGCAAACAAACTGACTAATGATGGATAATGACTACAACTACAACAACTACAAATACAACGACAACGATAACAAGTGAACTACTTCAATGGTCACAACAACATGGTATTGTGTGGAATGATGGTTATATGGAGATACACGACTTTGAACATGGTGGAAGAGGTGTACGCGCGAGATGTAACATTCCAGCTGGTACCATGTTGGTCTCTGTGCCCGAACCAATGCTGATGCACATCAACTCCACTCTCTCAATCGATATAGGATGTGTATGTACAACTGATGACTCTCTCAGACACTTCATCCCTAACTAATCAATGAATGACGCGTTCAGCCATCAAGCATTCTGTCAGCGACTACAAAGAGAATGACAAATGTACAGAGATTGGTGTTTCAATTGATTGTTGAACGATTGTTGGGCGATAGGTCACGATGGTATAGATATCTGGTGTCGATACCAGAGCGCTATGATACATCTTCAATGTACACAGACAATGAGATTGATAACTTGCAATACTCATACTATATGGACGAAGCCAAGCGACACAAGAAGGAGATGATGGTCTCCTATGATCAATTCGTAAAGAAATGTAAACAACTTGATGATCACTACAATATCAATGAGATCAGAGAAGGCCTAGCCGACTTTGGCTTGTTCAAATGGGCATGGGGAGTCATTCAAACAAGAACATATTACTTCAACAACATCAGTGGCAGTCAGACCGCCGCTGCCAACAAGAAGACTGTGGCGCTATCAGACGAGGCATCTGCTCATGACAATGCATGCTTGGTACCCATGGCAGACTTGTTCAATCATTCATCGACAGTGTCAACACGTGCATCATATAATAGTGCACAGAGATGTTATCAAGTGTTCACAGAGACATCGTTCAATCAAGGTGATCAAGTGTTGATATCATATGGCAATCATTCCAACTCCACTCTACTTCACTTTTATGGCTTCATCATTGATGACAATCCACAAGACTCAATCATTATCCCAAGTGATCAGGCATTGCCACTTCCATCATCAACATCAAACATCAAGCCACTCACGACCAAAGAGCAACGCGAACTCGATCGACTTACCGAGAGGAAGGAGCAATTATTATCAATGAATGGACTGTCAATGCAAGGGTATGATTGGTGTACAATTCATTCAATCAATCAATTAATCAAAGTTGTCTAACGCATCATCAATCACAATGTGTAGGAAATTCGAGGTTGTCAATGATAAGCTGTTGCCATTCACATGGAATTACTTGGCAGTACTGCGAGTGTACTTTATGAGCAAGTCAGAGATGGATGAAGAGAAGCATCTCAATCTATTCTACAACGATGAGCCTATTAGCGAAAAGAATGATCATTTGGTTGGATCATTCTTGTTGGAATTGTGCAATAATCATTTGGCAAAGCTGCGGACATCTTCGAATAATGATGGTGATGATAATAATGCACAAGATGTTCGTCCTCAGATACAACAGCAGAATTCATTACTACTTGACAATGCCAGACGACTTTGGACAAATGCCAGATCCTTCACCAATGATCACCTGATCAAACTGTCCACACGACCTACATCAAAGATGACCAAGTCGAAAAAATCACAGGCAGCGAAGGCCAAGTGATTGATCCAGTCTTATTCAGTACTTGCTCATGTCTTGATGGCCATCAATTAAATTAAGTTGTCCTTTTACTTCATATATATCGTAGTTCCACTGTCTGCTCACTAACGATCATGGAATTTGATGACCGAAGTTAACTAGGGGAAACCCCAAAAGAGTGAAGTTCATTCATTTCATTTCAATCAAGCAACCATCAATCAAACAAACAAACAAACAAACAAACATATACAAGTTGTACTAGATACACTTGCTAATGTAACGACGACGATGATGGTGAATAGACATAAACATAGCAACAGCAATAGTAGTAGTAGTAGTACACTACTGACACGATCAGTCTTAACATTATGCTTGTTGCTCATTTGTAACTTGGTACTGGCAGTTGACGAAGTAGGCGTAGTACTCTCAGACCCAACATACAGAGACAATCATCCTGTTGTACTAGAAGAGTTAATATTGTAAGAATAGTATATCAAGAGACATGCATTCAGATCATATACTTACATGATATCAATCAATCAATCAATCAATCAAACATAGTGGAAGAGATGTATCAGTGGGAGGTGACTCTAGACTTGAATGCAAAGATCAGAGTGCAGATATATTATGGTCTACAGAGACTCATTCATCGATTGTATCGACACCTATTATAACTGATCTGTTTGCTGAAGGTAGCAAGGATATTGTATTGGTTAATACCAATAATTATGTGGATGTGATCAGAGGCAAGAGTGGCACGCGTGCCATTGGATGGCCGTTCATCCTGCCCGAGTCGACGTTCTCCTCCAGTCCCATACTCTACGATTTTGATCAAGACGGTCATAATGAGATCGTTGTGGCAACGCGCGAGGGCGAGATCCTATTCATCCACTCGAACGGCATGCTGGCATTCAACTCCACGCTAAGGATACCGCCACTCAAGGTCGCCAAGAACTGGTTCAGCATCACCGACAAGCATGTGGACGCGTCGTTCTCACTGCACGAGCGTGACATTAGGAAGAGGATATCAAAGGAGTACAGGGAGACCAATGCCAAAGAGCAACAGCTCAACAATCAGACGCCTCAAGAGAATGAGATGTACTCCATGTCGCCATACGTCAAGCAGAAGCATGAGCACTATGAGATATTGTTCTCGGAGCACTATGAGCACTACATCCAGGCCAACAGACAGTACTCCAGCCACTCAAAGTTGCACATCTGGGTCGATGCTCATGTGTTGTCCTCACCAATCATCGCGGACATTGATGCCGATGGCAATATGGAGCTGATCGTCGCAGCCTCATACTACTACGATCATGAATACTACGCCGACCCCGTACACAACTCAACCCTTGATCCAGAAATTGACATCTTCAACTATGCCGCCGGCGGCATTGTCTGTTTCAACCTCGCCGACATGACCATCAAGTGGCAGACACGTAAGTGACCTTCGCTCAATCAATCATTCAATCATCCACTCACTCAATCACTCAACAGACTTGGATCTTACTGCCGACAACAAGATGTACAATGGATATGTTTATGGATCACCGACTGTTGCCGATATCAACAATGATGGAATGTTGGAGACGATCATTGGAACTAATTTGGGATTGGTGTATATATTGGATCACAATGGAGAACCATTGATGGAGCCTATAAACATGGACTCTATCTATGCCCCAGTGATCGTACAAGATGTCAATGGAGATGGTCAGGCAGAGCTCATTGCTACAGACGCAGATGGCAACATCATCTGTTTCAACAACCGTGGCGAGGAAATATGGAGTTACAAGATTGTTGGAATGACTGAGAGTGTATGTATCTTATTCAAATTGATTGATTGATTGATTGATCGGGTCCACTGACAGGCCATGCCATGCCCTACCCCTTTAGCCCGCAATGCTTGGTGATATCAATGGAGATGGTAAACTTGATGTTGTTGTTGGTACAACAAGTGGAGTGATATATGCATTCAATGCGGCGACGGGAGAGTCATTGTTGGACTTCCCAATCAAGACAAAGTCTTCGATATTGTCTCAGATACTGCTGGTCAATCTGTCGCCGAGCGACCCGAACGGACTGTCCATCGTGGTACATGGTAGTGATGGCGTTCTCTACATGATAGATACTCGCGAGGGCTGCACCAATAAGCTGGACATTGGCGATCAATCATTCGCCATGGTGCTGGCAACGGACTTTACAGGCAATGGCCAACTAGACCTGCTCGTCAGCACATTTGGCGGCGTGCTCTACACGCTCTCTACCAACACCCCATTCACACCGGCAAAGGAAAGGACCTCGTTCAATCAGGAGAGGAACATATTCTCGCAGGGTGTCGAAGGTATTTTCATCAGACAGGACAGCAGTGGTGTGTTTGATGTGATTGGCAGCGAGTTCTCGCTGGCGTTCGACGTTGTTGATGCCAGCTACAACAGGTCCACTGCCAATGACAAGTCATATGTGATCCGTGGATACTACGGTGGTCGCCAGCTGTTCACCTTCAACTTTGAGTATCCTGGCTGGAAGTATGTCACTGTTCCAGTGCCCGAGCGTTCACAGGCCAAGTTGTTCCGTGTAGAGATGACCAACAAGAATGGATTGATATACAGTACCGAGGCAGCCTATTCATTCAATATTCAGTTCTCAAGGTTGTTAAAGTGGATCATTGTCCTTCCATTCATTGTCACATCAACATTGATCATAATGTTGCAACAACATAAGAGAGGAACACTTCCAATGTAAGAGAGCACTTTGGAATGAATAAAGATCAAAGCAAAGGTTGTTGTTTATCCTACATTCTTCATCGTCCTGTCGTGCCTTCGATAATGATCAATCAATCAATCAATCAATGAGTGGCCACTTCCAAGTCAGTTGGTGGAAGTGCATTATTACTCCTAAGATGTTCCATAATTGAATGAATGATGATTAGATAGGGTTCATTCGGTTCCATCAAAGGTGATACTTACAAACAGAATGATTGAACTAGCCAGCATGCAGGAAGAACAGTGGCAATGTTATCACCGCGAATGAAACTCCTTAACCTGATTGGATTATCAAAGTAATCTGTTGGTTGTAATTTCTAGGTTGAATGATTGATTGAGTGAGTATGTTTGGACACCATGATCGATCTATCTAAGCACCATCTCGAGCTAGTTACAGGTATTGGATTCCTGAATGCTCTTCTGTAGATTGTTATAAATGCAATACTGGCACAGAAGTTATCTATGCATGTATATATGTAGTAGACTCGACTCAGTTAGTGTGAGGATTGAACATCGTCCAAGATAGTTACATACAGAAGGCGGCCTTCCTGTCTCTAGAGTGACTGATCATTCCATTTATCGACTGTCCATATTAATATGCTTGTTTGTTAGTGTATGAACAATGGTAGTCGTTGATGTCTATGTCTATGAGTGCATGTACTCTGACGGACATACATAGGCAGCAGGGACAAGAGGTGTCAAGTATAGTAGATTCTTTAGTTTGTTCATCTTCTTCTTCTTATTATTATATGTGTGTATGTATGTTAGGTTATGAATGATCTAGAGATCATCATTCATTGCACAGAACAAGGGGGATTGTCCCCATGCTGTACAACATTGTGAAGATCACATTTTACCAACATAGCAATCATACTCACACATCTTTCCTTTAAAGGAAAGGTACTATTACTTAGAACTGTTTCATTTTGGGTGTCTAGAAGATATTTTGTGTTGACGAAACGACAATAGATGTCATTATATCTTTATCTTATCTATAAATCAATCAAACAAATAAAGATACATTAGAGACATGTCAAAAAGAAAGGCTGAACTCGATGATGAATGCAGTACACAGGATGAGGATAGTGATTACAGTGATGGTTATGGCAATGCCATTGTAAACAGTGATGTCGAAGAAGAAGAAGAAGAAGTAGAGGTCAATGAGAAGGTACTAAAGAAACAAAGGACTTCAGCTGCCACTGCTACTTCATCTGGAACAAAGTCAAACAAACCATCATCAACATCAACCAAGACCAAAACAACAACATCATCGACAACATCAAAGACAGCAGCAGCCAAGTCAACGCCTGGTGTGGTGGGAGGAAAGGATGGAACAATTAAGATGAACAGTGGAAACAATACAAAGACAACAAGAGACACTGGTGGTCTGATCATGTTGCCAACTGTATCATTGATCAATCACAATGAATTGATCACTACTATATTGAATGGTAAACTGGTCATATCTCTGAATGCAGACCTTGAATGTTGACTGACTGATACTCCTCTACAGATGTAGCCACATTCGAGAAGAACATTGGTGCCACGAACAAGTATAACGCATATAGAAAGGCTATTCAGACTATTAGAGCCTWATCCAAAGAAGCTAGAGTCTGGCGCAGAAGGTCACAGTAAGTTACCTTTTAAAATGAATGAATGAATGAACTGTTACTGACAGGGTGCGCATTCAATGTTTAGAGCTGGATGGTGTTGGAGTCAAGCTGGCCAAGAAGATACAAGAGATACTTGACACTGGCAAACTGAAGAAGTATGGTTGGACCAACTCTGACACCCATTGACTCAACCAATCACTCACTCACTCACTCACCTCAATCAATCAATCAATATAGGCTGGAGAAGTTGAACTCCAATGAGAAGTTGTTGGCCATCAATACGATATCCAAAGTGTCAGGTATTGGGTATGTTCAACCAAGTTGGACTTGGATGATCATGGAAGGAACAGCACACTAACCAACAGCATGACGAGTGTAGACCAGTGATCGCCAAGAAATTGGTTGTGGACGATGGTATTACAACCATAGAGGCATTGAGAAAGATCAAGGCGACTTTGAACCATCATCAACAGGTTGGTCTAAAGTACTTTGATGACATTGAGACAAGAGTGCCAAGGGATGAGATTGAACGTATTGAAGCAATGGTCAAGGATCTACTAAAGTCAATTGATAAGAAGGCAATGGCAGAGACATGTGGAAGCTATAGACGTGGTGCCAAGACCAGTGGCGATATTGATATCCTGCTGACACATCCAAGCTACACCAAGCAACAGAAGGACAAGAAGAACACATTCGATCTGATCAAGAGATTGGTCGATGCAATGAAGAAGAGTGGAATCATTATCGATGACATCAGTTTGGGACCAATGAAGTACATGGGCTGCTGTATATGTCCCAGCACAGTCGAGGGTGCGCCAACAACAGAGGGTGGACAGGAACATGAGTCCACAACAGACAATGATACGACACATGACGAAGACGATGACGTTGACAAAGAGGACTCTGGCGAGGAGGTGGAGGAGGATGACTCAAGTGCAACTGAGCCAGAGAATGAAGAGATGGCAAAGAAGGCTGAGGAGAGGAAGGCCAAGCAGAGGCAGCTGGCTAAAGAGCAGAAGAAACAACAGAGAGAACAACAGAAGAAGCAACAGAAGACCAAGGCCAGCACTGGCGGCAACACAGGTGGACGACCAATCGTCAGGAGGATTGATCTCAAGCTCGTACCAATCGAGTCGTACTACTTTGGACTATTACACAACACTGGAAGCGATGAGTTCAACAGGCAGATGAGGTAAGTTGGTTGTGCGTGACTGGCGAGCCTATGCATGCCAGCCCAAAGGCGATGAAGCTTTCTTTATTGACTCTATATGTATGTCCATCCAATCTGATGTAGAGCCATTGCGTTGTCCAAGGGATTCACACTGAGCGAGTATTCAATCAATACAGTCAGTGGACCAAAGAAGGGAGAGGACATCCTTGTCAACTCTGAGAAGGAGATATTCGATATCATCGGTATGCATTACTATCCTCCAACAGAGCGTAGTCTCTAATGTTATGACATAACATTGTCAATGTACTTCAATGAATACAATGAATGAATGAATAATCTATCTATCTATCTATTCTTGTTGATGTTGTTGTTTGTTGGCTTAACATTGAACATTAGACCATTGAGTGTTGTCTGATCATAGGTGACAAGTCTATTGATCATATTGAATACGTTTCGACCTTTGGCCACTGCCTTTGATGTCTTTGTCTTGTCGGTCTCACCAGCCATCACTCTCCACACTTCTTTAGCATTCAATCTAATCTTTGACTGTACACTAAACACAGGGAACTTATATGACAACCTTATAAACTGTCTATACAATGTCAATGATTCCCTATTCCTCATTCTATCTATCTATGTTGTTTGAGTAATTAATTGATCTGATAGATTGAAAGAATGAATGTGCTAAAGTCATGAAGTTGCAGATTCTGGATTCATTCGTCTTCAAACTCACGCGAAACAGATAACGAATATAGAATAGAAGTGATGGAGTCGTCGACAATTGTTACACCTGGACAGAGACTATGTAGAGAGAGTGAATATATTGCCTCAGAAGGTACATATATACACAAAGGTGCCATCTACTCATCAGTACTTGGTTTCTCACATGTCATCAAGAGACATCAAAGTAGCGAACAAGATGATCAAACTAAGGTATATATATATTGATTCATTCGTTCGTTAGATGACTGACATACTAATGAATGAATATGGCAGGATAAGGATGATATAGTTGCATCAACAAATGAGAATGATTTGAAGAAGGATTATATTGTTGTGATGAAGGAGAAGGACCCTGGAGTTGTGCCGGATATTGGTAGTGTTGTGACTGCACAGGTACTTAGAAACAATCCTAGATTGGCATCAGTGGCTATACTATGTGTTGGTACTAAAGCTTTGAAAGAGACATTCAATGGCATCATTCGTGTACAAGATGTACGCGCCACAGAGATTGACAAGGTTGAGATCTACAAATCATTCAGACCAGGTGATATCGTTGTAGCTCAAGTTGTAAGTACTCATTCATTCATTCATTCATTCATTCGTTCATTCAATCAATCATACTGACCAAACTACTAGATATCACTCGGTGACAGTAGATCATATTATCTGTCGACGGCAAAGAATGAGTTGGGCGTCGTGTTTGCACAGAGTATGTCTGGAGCTACTATGATACCAATCAGTTGGAATATGATGCAGTGTCCAAAGACAAAGACAAAGGAACATCGTAAAGTGGCAAAGATGGAGTTGGACTCGGATGAGAATAACAACGAGGACAACAATAACAACAACAATGAGAATGGAGACGAACAGGAGAATGAAGAGGCTGAGTCATAATGATGGCCAGCCAGCCAACCGGGCCACACATGTCACATGAGTCCCCACTCCAACCGACCATGGAGACGACACAGCGTCGAGCCAACAATCACAGCAGCGCGCCAGTTTGTTGGACAAGTCAGCTGACTCACTACCATTCGAGCGGATACCCTGTATTCAAGACCCTGTTGCATGGTAGAGGATTGTTTGATGATAGGATGACTATAAATGGATGCACCAGGGACCTCCTCTAGCCGTCACAACTTATGAATAATAAAGACCAAGCATTCGTATCTCGATCAGAGTTTATTGTCCAATTTGGAACAAAGTTGATCATTTTATAATTTGATCATCATTCCAGAAACAGATAATAATGGAGTCTTTGCCATTAGTGATCATTAGATCAATCATTGATTTGTTGGATCGACATGGAGGTCATCTTGAACGAGTTGATCAAGTCTCATTCGCCCTGACATGCAAGCAACTCTTTTCAATCTGGATGAGGACGACGTCAACTCTGACAATGGTGTCAGGACAATCACTCAATCATGATGATGATAAGTCTAAACTCAAGTCAAAGCCTCTCTCAACAATGGTTGTTGAGGATGTTGTGGACATCCCATCAACTATTGACACACTTGTCTTTGGCAGTAACTTCAACAAAGTCATCATACCAGATACACTGCCTACATCAATCACCTCACTGACCTTTGGCTACGAATTCTCTCAAGCGATCATGCCTGGTTCACTGCCGGACTCATTAGAGACATTGGTTCTTGGGGTATGCTTCAACCAGCCACTCTCAGTTGGATCGCTACCATCCTCCCTGCGTCACCTGACGTTCGTAAATTCGTTCAACCAACCTCTTTGCCCGGGAGTGCTGCCTTCATCACTCTACTCTCTAACGTTTGGCGCGGACTTTGTTACACCTCTCATGGCTGATGTCCTCCCCAAGTCACTCAAGAAGCTGAACCTGAGCTATCGATACAAGCAACTGGACTCGAGCATTCTTCCCCAAGGACTGACCTCTCTGTCAGCATACGATCTAAAGTCACCGTGTACATTGCCTCCGACGCTCATCGAGCTCAATGTTGGCGGAGGTGCGATCTTTGGCCCCGATGGACAAGCCTTGGCGCTGCCACCAACTCTTAGGACACTTTACTTCCTCCCAACAAATCTACATGTGGACCCTGTGAAGATGTTCGCATCGCTCCCACCTTCACTGACCAGTCTTACTCTTGAAGAGGGTTTCATTGATCCAGTGACGGTGGCCAGTGGCTACTTGCCAGACACACTCGATCTTCTAGCAGAGTACAACTCTGCCAATCATCCTATCGCGCCTGGAGCACTCCCCAGTCATTTGACCAAGTTATGTTTCTCTTACAAGTTCAACAGTCCCATCAAACCAGGCACGCTACCCGAATCACTCACTGAGCTATGGTTCGGATACATGTATAATTCGCCAATGGAACCGGGTTCATTACCGGGTCGTCTTGTGACGCTCAACTTAGGCAATAACTACAAGCGTATGATCCCACCAGGTGTTCTGTCACAGACATTGAGTTGCATTACACCTGGCGCATGCATGGGTGCAGACACACCGATCGCATTCCCAAACAACATCAAGGTGCTTGAACTTGGCCTCAACAGGTACATGGGGCTCATCGATCAAGTGTCAAGTTCGATTGAGAAGGTGTCAATACTATTCTATCACATCACCAAGAGTTTGGCGGAGCAACATGATCTCATCAAAGCACCTTGCCATACCTATATCAAGTGCTTCCGTGCAGCAATCAATCTCGTCACGTTCAGAAAGTATGAGATCAACACAAAGATAATCGAGTCATACATTACAATGACAAGGTTATTCCCAAATGTTGGCACCTACATCTTGAACATTGGTAACAATCAAGAGATAATTGGAGTGTTCAAAAGGATTGATCACTCTACAACAATGTATCAATCACCAGTTGGCAATAGAGTATACTTTATTGCAAACCCAAGCTTAAGTTTAACCAGCTATTTATGATGCATCACTTTGGGCGACGTGACGATTGGCATTGGCTTGATATACTGGATCGGCACAAACTTGGACTTTAGCATGCGATACATGAACAATCCATAACCAATGAATATAACGGTGACAATGAAGTAACCGTCGCTGATGTTTTCCATTACGCCACCAAGCGTTTCACATTGCTTTACGATCACCTCTGTCAGACTGTTGTGTACAAATTCCTCGCCAGTGCTACCAACGCGACAGACATTCTTTGATAACTTGTCAATGATATAGAGCACTGGGAACTTTGGCCATGTACCTGCAAAGTTGGCAATAGTATTCAAGAATGTGAGATATGTTCCACCAATTGCCTTGTCACTTATCTTCAAAAAGAATGATCCCTGAATGTTGTGATGGAGTAGATTGAGAGTGATCGGTGTTATGATTGATTGAGTGATTGGAATGGTTCCATCGAGTAATTGAGTGGTCATGTGATTGAGTGATTGAATGGACTTACTTGAGAGACACTCATCATTGTGTGGACAAATGATGTTAGGAGGGAGAAGAGTAGAAGCACAATGTAGTACATCCAGCCTCTCTGGAAGTATATTACAGTCATCATATTACAGAACATACATAGAATACCTAATAAATATGCATTTGTCCACTATAATGTAGTGTGATTGAAGTGTTAGGGTCACATGCCAATCCAACCGACAATCAGACAATGATGACATACCAAAGATAGTGGCTTGTCTTTGACCAACTTGCCAGCAAGCACTGAGAATAGAATGGTGAAGGGGAATCCAATGAGTGAGAAGGTGGCAAGGTCTTCTTTGGCCATGCCCTTCTCCATAAGTCGCAGTGACATTGTCTCATTCGATTGAAACACAATCTTGCTAGCAATGAACATTATGCAAAGTGTCTGGATATGCGGCAACGATACAATACGATACAACATCTTATAAATTTGCAATGGTTCCAATTGTGATGATATGTCTTCGATCGACTCCTCTTCATCTCCATCACTATCCTTTGATTGATGGCTGATCGATGCGTCATCCACCTCCTCCTGTGCCTGTGTCTCAGACTCGTCTATTGCAGGTGGATTCTCAGGTTTGTACAATGCCAAGTAGATGCTGACAACAATGTAGATTACACCCCAGAAGAAGATGTAACCGGATAGTGAGACGAGGCCCTCCTCTGTGGGGATCGCGCGGAAGTGATTGGCAAGATTTGACGAGTTGAGTATCATGAAGATCGTGTAGGAAATGAAGTAGCCAGTGGTCAGGCCGATGGTCTGACACGTTGAGCCATGGTGAAGGTGCTTCTTGGACAAGATGGTGAGTGCCCATCCGTCCACAGCAATGTCCTGTGTGGCAACCAATATGATTGTGACCAAGAACACAATGGTCAGTGTCCAGATGTGCGTTGTAGAATCCTCGATCAACTGTTCAATATGTGAGGCAATGACGAGATATATTGTGCCGATGACCAGTTGTGTGGGCACTATCCATGACTTGCGACGACCGAATCGCTTATTGTATATACTATCAATTAATGGTGACCAAAGTATCTTGAAACTATAAGGTAGTGTAGCGAATGAGAATATGCCAATCTGTGTGTACGTCGCTGACTTGTGCAAGAAGAATGGGACTGTACCAAATGTGAGTCCAAGTGGTATTCCCTGTATCAAGTCTATAAGATATAGTTAGTGTTTAATCATTCCTTCAATCAATCAATCAAACATACATAGACCAATGAGCCAAAGGATGTTGGGCGCATCATTACCAAACTTTTGTCTAAAGTAACGCATTAATGTAATGAACATTATATTACTTGTACCTAATATATATATTATATATATCTATTTGTACAACTAATAATAAAGTAATGCCAACATTGTCTCTGAATAAATGACTCAACAAGTCGAGTGACGATCACCAAAATGGGGGATGAGTGTCACCTTTGAATACTCGATGAAATTTCAATGTTGACTTAGGTATTTGACTTTATTAATCTTTTGAGTATATAATTATATGTATACATTGATATCTATTATTTGTAGATCATTCATTCTTTGATGTTGACGATGATTGTCATCATATGACTGGCCTAATTTGGGCACATCTGGTAAGTTCAATCTGACCACATGAAGTGATTGGGCGGGAACCCCCACATCACTAATTAATTTGCAAAGGTTGCAGCAGTGCCCCTTCCTTCAGAAGGTCATGAATGGAGGTCATTGCATCATTCAACATCAAGTTGTTATTGTTTGTTTCATACAGATACAGATACAGATACATATAGAGATAAAGATAGTGATACAGATAAAATATATATCATAACAATATAATACTAATCAAAGTGAATAGAGAATTAGAGAATAGAGAGGAATTAGGTGGATTGATTGATTGTTGAATGGTTATCAATCATCAACTCGACAACAAACAACATTCCCAACATCATCATCACTACTACTACTGATTAAGTTGTTGTTGTTGTTGTAGTTGTTGTTGTAGTTGTAGTCACTTATTAGTTTGTTTAGCATTATATATTATATCATCATGATGAGCATGTTGAAGAAGAAGTCAAAGACAGGTATGTGTTGTTTGGGTCTCGA
Organism: Acytostelium subglobosum LB1; assembly: GCF_000787575.1. Taxonomy (NCBI): domain Eukaryota; phylum Evosea; class Eumycetozoa; order Acytosteliales; family Acytosteliaceae; genus Acytostelium; species Acytostelium subglobosum. The sequence continues at coordinate 580,062 of NW_012236528.1, read as the reverse complement.
TCCATCAATCATATAACAAATACTAACAATCAATCATTATAATAACAGAGGATTGGGATAGCAGGAAGGGTTCAGGCACCAATACATCATCGTCATCATCACCATCTGTTGCTACTACAAAGACCGAACCATCGACTCAGGGAATGAATGGAAGTAGCAACAACATAAAGACACCGATAAAGGCAAAGAAGGAGGAGAAAAGTGATACAAAGAATGACAACAAGGACAGCAAGGACATGATACCAGGTCTAAACTTCAAGTATGGACAGAGTGTCTATGGTCGAATGCCAGGTTATCCACTATGGCCTGCAAGAGTAAGCATCATCCTATTCATTCATTCTCCATTCATTGTCTGACACTGACATGGAATGGTACACAATAGATACACAATCCAGCACATTCAATATCAAGTGAGGTCAAGAAGGCACAGCCAAAGAATCAAACAGTAGTCCTACTACACTTCTTCTCGAGTGATGACTAGTAAGTCAATGTTGAGGATGTTGGTTATGGCACACATATGACTAACAGCATACTATTATAGTGCTTGGCTATCACCTGACTGCGTGTTTGACTTCAAGAAGACGACGTTGAAGAAGAAACCAACACAGAAATCATGGCAACGAGCATACAAGTCTGCTCTGAGGTATATCAAGAATGGAGAGCAGGCTGACTATGAGGATTCATCATCATCCGATGAGGATGAACGATCTGACGACTCTGGATCCGAGTACAACAGTGGCGATGATTACGAGCAGGTCAGCGACATTGAAGAGGAACTGAGGTCAGTCAAGGAGAAAGAGAAGAAGGTTAAGGAAAGGGAGAGGGAGAAGGAGAGGGAGAGAGAACGTGAACGTGAACGTGAGCGCGAAAAGGAGAAAGAGAAGGAGAGGGAGAGGGACAGGGCAAAGAAGAAGGCGTCGGACAAACAACCAACATCTAGAGCTTCAACTACCTCGACTTCCTCAACCTCCTCATCATCATCGACGCCATCATCAATCAAGAAGAAACCTACTGCGAGCAAACCATCAATGTCGACAACAACACCTTCTCCTGTGGTCATCAAGAAGACGACGTCATCGTCATCAACATCATCATCAAACAATAATAGTGGACACAGGGTCAAGACCCTGTCAGAGAGGAAGGCATCACTGGCAGAGAAGAAGAAGAAGAGGCAAGAGGCAAAACGCAAGGCTCAAATGCGCAAAAAGGAGAGCAGCAGTGAAAGTAGCGACAGCAGCGATGAAGACAGCGACCGCAGCAGCAGTGGCAGCAGCTTTGGATCGGACGACTTGCCAAGTCCAAAGCGTGGTCGGGATCAGGATGTCAAAAAGAGCCACCACAAGAGGCTGAAGAAGATGAAGGACTCTTCTCCTTCCGCTGCTGCTGCTGCCGCGGATGATGCAAATGTGAAGAGGAAACTCAAGTCATCGTCTGTGTTGTCCTCATCGACATCATCGACATCTTCATCATCCTCGGCAGCGCCATCACTCACATCATCGACATCCTCTGCGCCCACGTCTGCCAAGACAGCCAATAGACTGAGCAGCAGTGGAAACAATATCAACATCCGATCACCACCACTCCAGCCTTTGGCCACATCATCGCCACCTCCTCCCTCACTCTCATCCAAGTCCATGACGACGACGACCACAACCACAACGATAATCAATCGGTCGACAGCAACCGCACCGACATCCAGCTCATTCACAATCGAAGAAACAACGCCATACTACAAGGAGCCACCCAGAAACATCATCATATCCAAGAACACACAGACTACACACTCGCCATGGTCCGTCGACCCGATCGACAAGTCGGCGTCCACTTCCGCACCTGTCGTGCCTCCCTCACAGGCACCACTACCATCGCCAATCACTCAGCAGCAGTTACCACCTCATCATCATCATCTCAATGAGTACTCGAGCTTCGAAGCACCGTACAAGCCAAGTGCATACTCGGCTGCGAGCACACAGATGTTGGACGACCACTATCGCGCCTATGGCGGTGCTGCTGGTTCTGTTGGCAAGCCAGGCGTCGACGACTATCTGAAACTATCCAATGGATCACTGCCACCTTATCCAATCAAGCCTGGCGATCCACTGTACGCACATCCTCCACTGGCGCACCATCTCAGCGAGGGAAGGGTGTCGCCTCTGCACGCCAAACAGGACTTCCTCGAAGAGGAGAGGAGGTATCGCGCATCATTTGGAAGGGAGCGCGACTATGGACATCCCCCCATCCCGCCCCCTGGCGCCCCGCTACGCGGTCCTCGTGACCCGCGTGACGGCTACCCCCCACCTTTGCCAATGCCAGGCGGTGGAGGTGAATACATCGACAGAGTCAGGGACCCGTACGTAGAAGGATACAAACGACCTGGACCATACTATGACAACCTGTCTCCTCGAGGAGACCCGTACGGCCGCCCGCCACCCCCACCTCCGTATGGCGTTGCGCCTCCTCCTCTTCCTGGCTGGGAGCGCGACGAATGGGACTTGGAACGCAGACAATGGGAAAGAGAAAGAGAAAGAGAGTACGACAGACGAGACAGGGAGTGGCGACGCGAATGGGAGATGGAGCCGGGTCGCGAGAGGGGAGGACGAGGCATGCCAGACTACCCTCCCAGAGAGCGATATAGAGGCGGTGGAGGAGAGAGAGGCCGACCGCCTCCACCAGCCTATGCCACCACCCAAGGCGTACCTCCACATATCAATCCAGTGGCAACAGGTGATATTACATACTCATTGACCGACAAGCCAGTGAAGGAGAGCAAATGGGATAAAGGTGGCAGCAGCAGCAGCAATGTACAGGTGCCAACAACAACAAACAGCAACAACAATAGCAGTGGTGGTGCTGGTGATAGATAGCTCAATTCAACAACATGCTCGATAATAAAGCGACCATACTTCCATCCTTCCATCCTTCAATCAATCAATCCAACGGAACAATATACAACAATGTCGTAGTAGATCTCCAAGAGACTGCCCCCGGCCCAACAACGGTAACTCAATCTCGATCTCGCCGTCGTAGTCAAGAGAGTGGTACTGATCAATGTCATTCCTTTAAGAGAACAACCAACCATGATGATGATGATGATGATAACAATGTTAGTAGTGCAGTGGTGTACCTTGTTGACAACTATTCTTTGTTTGATGATTGATTGATTGATTGATGGCTGCCATCCCCATACACCACAACACCAGAGATGTCAATCAAACAATCAATCAATCAATAACCGACCGACCTACGCAATAACATCACCATCACCCTGACGACAGCAACGATACACACACCTCATGTCCTCCCTCTCTCCTTACCACACACTCACTCACTCACTCACTCACACTCATCACGATCACTCCGAGTGATAGGGGGGTGACGGTGTTTCCAGTTGGACTGGAAACACAAATGTTCACTCACACACAACACATACACAAGAGGGTCGCGACGACTTGACATGCTTGACTTTGTTGACAATTCGTCGTCTCTATCAATCACAATGTGTCAATATGTCAACGAGCTCGTTGTGTGTGAGTGGCTACACTACCTTTACTCTGTAGTTGTTGTTGTTGTTGGCGCGCCAGGCGTTTGGTTGGTTACTCTACAGTCTGTTCTGTTTGTTCATGAACAGATAGAGACATCATTCATTATCATTATTATTCAATCTCTAAAGAGAAGTGTAATGTTGCTCAATTACACTCACAGTAGCCAATCTATTAGCTATACACAATCAAGTAGAACAACAAATAACGACAAAGAGAGAGAGAGAGAGAGAGAGAGAGAGATAGAGTTGGGAACATCATCATCAACAACAACATCATCATCATCGTCATATCTATCCCAATAATTAATCAATCAATCATTCAATCAAACAAACAAACAATTAATAATAATAATAATAATATTATAACAATATATAACAACAACATGTCATTGGAGACAGGAAATAATAATGGTCGACTGAGTAGGAGGATGATAACAGACTTCTCTTATTACTTTAATAATTCGGAAATGTCGGATATTATGGTACAGGCCATTGGATATCCATCTGGACAAACTCCCTCACCACAGGTCGCAGGTCAAGTCATTGGTCTAGACTCACAGGGCAATGTAGTGGATAGCCAACCAATATCAGACACCACAACAGTGGACAACTCCCCATCCATCAGGTCGGCGAGGTGGAAACAATATCGCAGCACATCTGGAGTCTGTTGCTATTTGGATAGCGATACAATATATTATGCTCACAAGTTTATATTATGTGCTCGGTCACCTGTTATCAAGAGGATGTTGTCAAGCTCAATGGTGGAGGCATCGTCATCAGTGTTGCGAATTCGTTTCCCGGCGACTGCTGTGCGCGCCATGCTCAAATACTTGTACTCTGGACTCATCGAGCTGACCTCATGTACTGTTCTCGATATAATGTCAGTTGCGGATTATTATAGCTTGGAAGAATTGCTAGAGTACTGTGGATGGTATTCACTACGAGTATGCATGGAGGGCGACAAGGACATGGATATCTGCAAGGTGCTGTTCGCCGCTGAACAATATGGCCTGGCAAAGATACGAACAATGTGCATCGAGTACATCACACAACATTCAATGGACACTCTGTTGTCCTCACCCAACTGGCATCTGCTGACAGAGGAGTCGGTCATCACTATACTGAAACAGGACAATCTTCGTGTCCCCGAGGTGGAGATATTTGACTCACTGGTGCGATGGGCTCGTAAGCAGTTTGCAGTGCTACAGGAGATCGCAGACCAGGCGACAACGCCCAGCGACGCAGTGGACGCGTTCGAGCAGGACTTTTTGCGACGCAAGCTGAAACGACCACTGGAGTGCGTGCGCTTTGCCAACATGACAACACACCAGCTCAGCAACCACATCGAGGCGTCAGGCTTAGTGGACAAGGAGATCATGTTCGATGTATATAGAGGCCTGGCGTCAAAGGACGCGGTGGGACGTGATGAGAGCTCGGGCACACTTCGACAGGGCGTGCAGGACTTCCGCTTCGGCTCGCCTGGCGACGAGAAGGGCCTGTTCTACTACTTTGGCACTTGTGAAGATACGACCGAGTACGAGTCGCCGGTGGCAAGAAACATTGTGACCGTGTCAAGTTCGGCGATGAGCATTGGCTACCCACACCCATTCGTCAGTCGGCTGCCTACCAACATGTACACTGACAAGCTGGAGAACTCCCACTTTACCGTCGACTTGACCGAGCGCTTCGTCATCTGTCCCACCTACTACTCAATGCGATACGCTGGCGACAGTCAGGGCTCTATATACGCAGCACCCAAGCGATGGCAGCTGCAAGGCTCACTGGATGGATGCCAATGGGATGTGTTGCGCGACCATGTTGACGACCTCACACTGAAGGAGGGCTTTGCTGTGGGAGCGTGGCCAGTGGACTCGACACACTCATACCGATACCTACGCATACAGATGACTGGACTGAACCAACGAGATGGCTACGAGCTGTGCGTATGCTGCTTCGAGGTCTATGGCCGTCTGGTCAAGCTGAAAGATCAAGAAGACCAAGATAGCTCACAATCAGAAGATGACTTTGACCTGGACTATGAATACAATCACAACAACGACGACGACGGCGATGAAGGCGATGGCGATGTAGATGGAGATGGAGAGGAAGAGGAAGAGGAAGTAGAAGTTGATGACGAAGTGGAGGAGGAAGAAGAGGTAGATGTGGACGACAATGTTGATGATGATGACAACGATATGGGTGATGGCCAACTGGACCTCGACCACTCATCAGAGATTAACTAACATCCTGCGACCTGGATGGAGGCCAGGCAGTTAGTTGGTACAAATAGAACAATGAATGGATACGTGCGAGCAAGTTGCGAAAGTCGCACATTTGTAGCCCAACAAACTAATCATTTGTGTCACAGATAGGGACTTGTGCCATTGTCTGGTCTTTGCAAAAAGGATCAAAATAGATGGAATTGGGTGTTTTGATGGTTTTTTCACACCAGTGGGTGAGGCAATTTGGGTCCTCCCACCTTTGTGCCACCTTCTTCGTTGGACTGATTAAGGACAGCCTAACTGCCACACAGTGGTTTGTTATCGCAATCGCATAACGAAACGAATGTTCGTTTGATTTCAATCAATCATGATGTATGTGTGTGTGGTACCCTATGGAGTCTAAATATCTATCTATCCATCAATCTATGAATTAGGACCCTATTTGCCGTCACTCGTCTTCTTTTGAATGAGTATGTGTGGGGGTTAGAGGCAAAAGAAGGAGGAGGGGATCAATCAAACTTGGTCCCTATCCATCACAGTCATTGTCAACAATACTTATTATTATTATTACTATCCTCCCATTACTACCTATCTTTGATTGATTGATCGATTGATTATTACATTAAGATATATAAAAATATATTACAATTGAACGACAACTTAGAGAATTGATCAACATACAGCCACAATCAATCAAAGACGAAAGAAGAGTAGAAGTAGTAGATCTTGCTATAGTACCTTCAATCATTGTTGGAAAGTGACATTTCGAGCATTGTTCACAAGATCAAATAACATTACAAACCCCAACTTAAACTCAAACTCAAACTCAATCACACACAATATAAATACAAACTCAAACTCGATAAGAATGGATCATATTTCAATATCACCTGATGTATCACCACACCAGCCAATGGTCATTTCACCTCGTCGTCTAGATGGCGCGAATACTACTACAACTACATCGACCTCAATGGATTATGAACATGAACATACTAAATCAACATTTCATCATGGAGGCATGGTGATAAAGAAAGCAATGGACATTGCCACAGAGATGGAGACACCAATAACATCACCATCATCAACAACATCCACATCAACATCAACACATCTTGAACAACATGTACCATTTGAGTTCAAGTCCATGTCATCCAAACTATTTTCCTTAATGTTATCAATATCTGATGAACACTGGATATCAATACTTCAATATCTGGATCATCGATCACTTCTCAAAATGTCCCAAGTCAGTCGAACATTCTACCGACTTTCCAACGATCGTTTCCTATGGTATGTCCTAGTATAGTATTGGGAATTATTCCTTCGCTCTTGGAATTATCCCACTCACTCTATAAATCAATTTTTAGGCAAAGACTTCTTAGATCAGAGAGACAACAAGTGATGGTACTGCCACCAAACTTTGATTTATCCAGCCCTAAACAGACATTCCAGAGAAGACGCGATTATAGCACTATTACTGAGGCCTTGGCCTCGTTGGTCCTTGGAAAGCGCGAAACATTATTATTGGCACCTGGAGTATATAAGGAGAACTTGGTGATTGATAAGCCAGTGGATATAATTGGTGAAGGAAGGGCTGCCACTGATGTATTGATCGAATCATCACTGGCCAACACATTGGTCATCTCTGCGCAGTATGGATCGATTAACAATGTTGCCGTCAGTCAGTCTGGACATTGGTTCACGATCGACATTGAACAGGGCGGCTTCACCATCAGCAAGTGTGACATCACCAATCACACACTTAGCGCAGTCAAGGTTGGCAAGAATGCCGCGCCATGGATCACCGAGAACTTGATCCACGACTGCAAGGAGGCTGGCATCGCCGTGTTTGGAGGCGAGGGCACCATTTGCGGCAACGTCTTTACAGGCAACCGTTATGGATCGGTGGAGATCGTGTATGCCACAGCCAAGCCCATCGTCAAGATGAACAGAATATACCGAAACAAGGGATATGGCATCCATGTCCACAGCCAGGCCGGCGGCATCATCAGCGAGAACATCATCGAGGAGAACGACAGCGATGGCATCAGCTGCTGGGGCAACGCGTCACCCACCGTAGTCAACAACCGAATCTTTAACAACTTTGAAGACGGCATATATATCCACGAGGACGGCAAGGGCGTGTACGAGCACAACCTCATCTACGGCCAGAAGTTGGACGGCATCCGCATCTCGCGGTCCAACCCGCAGATCTCCAACAACATCATACATCACAACCAGGGCGATGGCATCAGACTGGTGATCCGCGCCAATCCCATCATCACCGAGAATCACATTTGTGAGAACAGACGCGTTGGCATACATATATATCGCGAGGGCCAAGGCATCATCTCCAACAACTTCATCTACGGCAACATGAATGCAGGCATGCAGGTCTACACTCGAGCGCTCACAATCATCACCAACAACAAGATAGTTGACAACACATGTGCAGGAATCTATGTATCTGACTACGCAACAGTAGAGATAAAGGTATGTTTCGCGAAAATAGTGCCTGGCGCGAGAAGTGTATTTCCGTGTTTCCACGAACTAGGAAATGTGTTTCTGAAGACACTCTGGCGGCAACACAGGCCACACACACTACACTCTCAACAAGTTCAACTCAACTCACTCTCTTCTTTCATTCGATTATTATAATGTAGTCAAATGAGATATCAAATAATGGAGAGACAGGTGTAGAGATATACTCTGGAAGCAAGGCATTGGTATTCCAGAATAATATAATAAGGAAGAATAGGGAGACAGGACTGGCATTCTATCAAGACTCAATGCCTAACGACTTTGAGACGATCAATAACTTCTCGGCGAATGGACCCGAAGGCAATGTGCAGTACATCGAACGTGTAGGTCGCGAGACCATGAGCCAACGTCTAAAGAACATCAAGAACAATAGCGCACCAGGCGAGCTTGAGCCCGTCTCCTACCTAGTCGAGCGCGCACTGCAGGCCAGCGTATGCACACTGACCTACACGCGCCAGTACTACCACCCCCAACACTGGTACGAGTGCAAGACATGCTCAGAGCCACGCAAGATACTGGGCCGCTCAGAGATCGCCATCTGCGAGGAGTGCGCCAAGAAGTGCCACGCGGGCCACGACATTGGTGTGAGGAAGTACGGTCACTTCTACTGCGACTGTGGACAACAACATGTCTATCCATGCAAGAGCATTCCAGACGACTACCTAAGGTCACAACCAGCACCCTACGATCACATCAACCATCACACTCACGAGCCAAACAATCTATCCGCATCTGGATGCAGCAGTGTTGTTGGTGTTAGTAGTGGCGCTGGTGCTGTTGGACACAGTTGCTGCGTGTCAGGTCATAGTCGAGGAGGTAGCACTGGACAGAGTGATAACAACACATTTGTCAGTGGTAGTACTGGTGCTGGATGGTACAATATTAGGACACACTTCCAGTAGCCATACCTTGTCAAGTCATCTTAACTTGACCTAACTCACACATTGTATTATTATTGATTAGAGATATAGATAAATCTTATATTCATGCCCATAATTGGATGTATCATTGGGGAAACTATGGTAACCTACCATTACACACACATAATGATCTACTTGTAGAAGGACGTAGGTGTATGCCTAGCCAGCGCTGCGGCCTTGCCCCATTCTTCTTGTGTTCATTGCACTCACAGCAGTCAACCAGCCCCAATTTTGATTAATTGTCGATCGCATTCCATCGTGAACAGTCCGATTTTTTGATTTTTTTATTTTGACTTTTTCAAAATTGAAAAGGATCGGGCTTGAGGAACTAGGCAAAGTAAGGCCCACTCTCGGTGAGGCCGGCCTACCACCAAAACAACAATGGATGCAAAGCAAAAATATCCCACACCGCCGACAAGGCGTTTTGTTAATTGGTCAGTTACACACGCGTTACCTTACCTCTCTCCTCCAATTCTGATCTATGTACAGATGAGAGAAACACAAAGAGAACAGACCGTGTCTGCAACTCATGAGCAAGGCATGAACAACTTACGATGTGGATGACCGGGACAGTATGATAGCTTTGGTGGTGGTAGTGGTATTGACAATAACAACTCAAGTTGGTTCAACCTGCTTGCTGCACACACCTCCTCGATCTGTTCAAGCATTCCTTTCTACACGTGAATTGTTCATTCATTCATTCATTTGCTAAACTTTAATAATATTACAACCAACATTGTTGTAATTGTAATTCAATCACTTCACCGACGTTCACAATCGTCATCGCACACTCACACACCCTTGTAAATACCCTTACCCTACCCTACCCTTATCGAGCGACCAATCACCATCACCATCTCCATCACACCAACATACACAATCATACAATGTCCATTACACCAGATTCATTGACAGGCAATCCCAGTTGGGATGTAGTAGTATGGGTATTCTATGTACTTCGTCTTACAATTCTGGCCACTCAAGAGATAGTATGTGTACCACAGATGATAATGGATGCTCAATACTTCCGTCAAAAGAAGAAGGCACCCAATGCGCGTTGGTACACTCTATTTGGTCTATGTTGTTTCCCACTATGTAAGTACATTAGTCATTGGATGTGATCACATCAAACTAGAATACTGACTCAATCATTCTTTCAATTTTTCAATCAAACATAGTCCGTTTCTCTTATATTATATTCATCTTGGTCGATCATAGATATGACTATGGACACTATGGAGTCCTTGTTTGTTCACTTGGATCAACTGTAGGTACACTGGAGACTTGAGCCTCACTCTCACGACACATATGATCAGACGAAACCCCCATTACCATCACCCCCTTCACACACTAACCAATCAAAATAGTTCTTCCAGTTCTTTATTTATATCTTTGTGATTTGTTTCTGGATGATGTTACTGTACACTTACTTCATATCGGAGAAGATTAGATTGGAGAATGCCAAGAGATGCTGGAGGTTCTCGTGGGGCCTCATTGCATTCGCCGCAGCATTCCACATCAGTTACTTGATCATGTCACCATTTGTCAAATTCAAGATTCTGGACGTTTACTACACAGCTGCATTCGTATTCATGATGCTGCTGGGTGGCCTGCTGATCCTGATCAACGGCCCCATCCTCATGAGCCGACTGAAGAAGCATCAGTCCGAGGTGCAGGGCGCACAGAATGGCGGCGACAAGATCGAAGTGATGATCAAGAAGATCAAGTACCTGTCGTACGTGGTGGCCTTGTCCGTCGTGGTGATCGTCATTCGTAACCTGGTGCTGTACATCAAGCCCGTTCCCGACGACAGCAACATCAAGCACGTATCATCATTCCTCATCTTTTTGGCCGAGACGCTCACCGAGGGCGCCGTCATGCTGGCCATTGCCGATCGTCCACTCAACTACTTCCGCTTCAAGAGCATCATCTCGAGCAGGAAGTTTGGTGACGTCAGCTTCCAGCCGAGCCAGATCTCTGGCAACTCGTCCAAGGGCATGCAGACTGCCCTAGACCTCGGCGACTTTGACGACTCTAGCAACAACAGCGGCAGCGCGAGCCCACAACCCAACTCGGTCAGTATGGACACCTTCTCCGTCGAGGTCAAGGACGAGAGCACTGGAAGCGGAGTCATCATCGAACATGAACTAGAACAATAAATTGTAAGATCATCCTCATTGATTGACTTTGGTCAACTTCAAACTTCCAATGACGCGAATCAAGTGTGAATGATAGATAGGCTGGTGTTTATTCCTCCACCCATGCATTTGTATCTCTCTGGCTGTATGTCTGGATATATCTGTATGAATATGTGTCTGTGGTGTTGCTAAGGAAGAGTAGGGATTACTTGATGTTCTTCAAGAAGTGCCTGTTAAGAAGATGCAATGTCATGTTGACATCCAACACCATGCTGTCCAGCTTCAATACAGGGATGCCGACTGATGCCTTCTCGAGCAGATCGTCCAGCTCCAGTTGGATTGAACCAGCTGTGGCCAAACCAATCTTGGCTTCAATGTCAAATATGCCTGGCGTGTCTGTGGAGATATAGAAGTTCGTTGAACCATGTGATATCTTTGGAATGTCCGACTCAACAATGATGCCCTTCTTTACCAACTCCTTATATGATAGCTTGACTGGCTTTGTCTTCTTCTTGCTACATTGGTTTGATTGATTGAGTATGTCAGTAATGAGGGCGGTGACTCCATATGGCCGCCAGCCAAGTATACATACTCTTTGGATGAATAGTGTAGCAATACATCCTTGAGATAGGATGTGTAATGTTGGATCTGCTCGTTGAGATAGCTTTGGTGCTTCCTTAGATCACGTAGAGCGATTGTCAGACGCATTCTCTCCTTTCTCTGATGCTCGCGTATCTCTTGTCTGTTGATGACCTCCATTGATATCATTCTAATGAACGACTCGTTGCTAGAGTTGACAGTTCCATCGGCCTCCATCTTCTTTAGGTTGTCCAGCACCTTCTCGGCGTTGGCAGTCAGCTGCGCGTTTCCGCTCGACTGACCGTGCTGCACGGCCGTCTTGAGGATGGCGACAATGTCGTCCTGATGGGACCTCTGGTCCTGTGGCGGGATCATCCTGAATATGTACAACAGCAGCTCCTTGGTCTCCTCGAGCAGCGTGGCCGAGGTGGAGATTTCACGCTCCATGTGCTCCTTGAAGCGGTTGGTCAGTGTGAGCTGGATCTCCCTGTCGTTGTCCTCGTTGACGGCGGGGGGTTCGGGCAGTGCCTTGAGTATCAGCTCGAGCGGGTCCTCCTTCTCCTTGAGCTTCAGCGACTTGAGGTTGAGCAGCAACAGCTTGTGTGTCTGTGATATCTCGGACAAAGAGACGATGATCACTGGATTCAGCTTGAGCGTCAGCTCGTTGTACTTATCGACGCGCAGGTATTCCGAAGGGTCTGTCACCTGAATCAAATCATCAAAGTACTGTCTAACAAAGTTCATCTTTGACATGATCCAAGTGTTCAGTGGCTGCATCCATCGCTCACCTCCTTGATTCTGGAATGTCTTCAATGAGAATAAGTTCTGCAATACCTTGGCAATCTGTGTTTGATGGGTAGGTGTCAGTCGGGCTCTTGGCCTCACTCGCTCAATCAATCATTCAAACATACTGTAACAAGATTCTTCCTGGAGTTCATTGACAATTCCTTCTTGATGATCTCGAAAGAGTCGGGTGTGACAATGGCCAAGTTCATGAAACGGTAGTAGACAAGGTATCCAATGACCTTGCCAATGTCATCGCCAGATGAGCTAAAGTTCTGTTTTGCGATGGAGTAGATCTGCTTGCAGATCCATCGGATGCCGTAGGGCAGACGGTTAAGTGACTCGATGATGCCATTGAAGAAGAGGTCGCATATCTGCGAGCACTTTTCGACGCGCGGCGCCAGGATGTCCTGCACCTCCTTGATCTGCAGGATCTGGTCCTCGGCCAGACCACGGTTCATTGTGCTCTTGGCGCCCGTCTGGATCTCCTGCTCGCTGATCATGTTCTGGTAGATCTGCACGGCGTTGAGCTCCAGGTTGAGGTCGGGTGCGTTGATCACGTGATTCTCGAGAATGGGCGCGATGATCTGCTTGAGGAACTCGTGACCCTGCTTCCTGCGCGTGTAAGTGATGATCATCTTGGGCACGACAGAGTCACTGGAAATCAGGTCAACCGCGGACTTGATGCAGGACATCTCCTGGCTGATGGCCAGACGGAAGAGACTGAGGATGAGGAACTCCTCACGGGGTGAGAAGGCGTCGCCAAACAGTGTGAGCAGAACTGTGTCAAGGAAGGTGTCCATCTGATCAGCCTGCACCTTTGTCACCAACTTGGCCAAGTAATGTGGTTCAGTCTGCAATAGATAGAACAAGTTCTGATAAGACTCTATCTGTTTGGTATCCAAATTGATTGCTGCATGTCCTTCATCCTTCTTCTTCTTCTTCTTCTTCTCGTCCAGTCCCAAAAGGTCCTGTTTGTATGTTCATCCGTGGAAGAGGGATGGGATGGTTAGTCTCGTGCGTCAGTCCGTCCGCCCGCAGGCATGCGAGCATCCTCCAACACTACTCTCTACTCACCTTAATACTAGATCGATGCTTGATCAAGAGGGCAATACGCTTGTCAAGCTTGCTTAGGTCTCGCTCCAAGAGATGGTTGCGACGAATCTCAGCCACCATGTTTCGCTTAAGTTCCTGGATCTCGGCAATCCAGTCAGTCTCAATGTCCTCCTTCTGCTTGTTGAGCAGCGACTGGATCTCAGAGACGCACAGGTTGCCCGAGAGAAGACGCTCCTCGTTCATCTTGGCGTCCATCAGCTTCTTGAGTGCATTGCGCGCCTGCAGCAGAGAGACGACGACCAGACGCTCCTCGAACCACGGCAGACTCTTGTCATCCTTGTACGAATACTCCTGTTTCTGGGGCGGCTTCTCCTTGTTGAGCAGCTCACGCATTGTGTTGATATCAGTGATGGTCAATTTCTGACTTGCGCGTTTGGCATCGCCAGCTGCACTCTGATCATTTGAAATATCATCATCATCATCATCATCTTCGAGCAATACTACATCCTCATCGTCGTCAATTATATATTGATTGAATGCTTCGCTTGTTGGTGAGGTTGATGAAGACATCCTTATATATGTGTTTCTAAATTGATTGATTGATTGATTGATTGACTGATCGAATTGATTGTTTGAATGTTTGGTCGATCTATGTTGCTAAGTTATGTATAAATATATATATATATGTATGTTATTTAAACATAGAGCTTGACTGAGATTGGAATATATCGAGCGACTTAAAGAGAGAAAGGCAAGAGAGTGGAGCTCATTCACCACATTTAGATGCTTTGAGGTTGTTTTTTGAATGAAAAGAGCCAATTCAAATAATAATGTCGAGAGACATGGGTGGGTCTTGTTCAATTCATTCACTCTTCATTTCATTCTTTGGATTTATTTCTTACAATTGTAAATATATATATCGATCCTAGCACAAGCAAGGTACTACTAAATAGTGTTTGTGTGTATTTATACCATGTACATATTATGTTTCTTGAAATGATTGATCACGACATTATCATGTTGGGTATTCATCAACTAAGTGTTAATCTGTTTAATGGTAATTAATTAATGTTCTGAGTCATCCTCAAATTCTGATCAATCAATGAATGATTCAACAACATTACTTTACTTATAAACTTACTCACTAATCATATGTAACTATTATCCAAACTTTGATGTTCAAGTGATCTTGATCTTGATCTTCACAATGGTCAGAAGAAATGGGTGGTCCAACCTAAATCTTTGAGTTTCCAGAACTTGAGAATACAATCATTTGATCATATGATTGATTGATTCATTGTGTTGCAATTTAACCTTTGGAAACAACAGTTGTTCATAATCATTCAAACCAATAATTGATAAAGACAGAGAATTCCAACAATGATATCAATAGTGGATAATCAATCTCAATATATTGAGGTGAGTTAGTTATTATTTGTTTCGTGATTGAATGAATAAATAGATACTAACAATAATAATTTATTCATTGATTAAAAGATACCAAATGGATATGCACTCAGACTACTATGTATTAAAGATTATGTTGACAATAATGGCGTCCAGAGACTGTTTGGTGACATGTGGTTGTTGGTCAACTGTACACGGATGAAGAAGAGGCCTGAAGTAGTGACAGAGTTGGCCAAGGGTTACCAAGTAAGCGCCGAACAACCACTAAAGATAAGAGCTCGAGGTACATTCTTTGATCAGAATGGCACCAAGAGGACAACCAACGACATCTGGACCGAGACGACCGAAGGAACGTACTACCCTAGGGCCAGGGAGGAGGTGCTTACAGCTCTTGGAAATATCAACTCCAACCAAGAGGAGAAGAAAGCCCTAGAGGTCAAGGTCATCAACAAGATCAACTCAATGTTCGCTTCACTATTTACCAAGTCTCTTGCTATTGAAACTTTGCTAGCCGGACCAAACGAACAATGTGATGTCGCGACTCCAGGACAGGTGGCATCAATTGTTGAGTCGATGGACTTCCCGCCGAGTAGTGACATGGTAGATTATCGCCCACCTCCAATGGTTGCCAAAGGGAACGTATCTGAATTGATAACCTCATTTACAAAGACAACGCCTCCGATTCAACATTTGGAGGCATTCAATGATACAATCATTGATAATATTGTCAAGAACTTTGCCGATAGATTCCCAGATATGTCTGTGCATGCTGATGAAGATGGTTCCATTGCCATTGGTTCATCAACATCGGAGCAGGAGCGAGTGGACCTTGCCGCACACCTAATGGCCATCACCACAGCCCCAATCGCCTTTGTCGTCAAGGACCAAGATGTTAAAGTTGCAGTCAATTGTTTACAAGATGGAAACTTGATGTTTGAGATCCAAGACAACAAGGAAGGTCCCAAAGATACCTCAAAGATTACAGTATATGGAAGTCACGTAGATATTGGTCGATCTTTATACAATATTGATCAGAAGGCCTCAGCCAGAGTAGAAATAGTTGATATTGTACCACAGATGATAGACATGGTCTCACCTAAAAGGGTAACCAAGCTTGACCTGTCGCCACTATTTAAAGCTGGAGAAGACTTTGCTTGGGCTAATTGGCCACTTGATCTGCCACCCCTCCGCCACGTCCAGGTGAACACCCATCTTCATCCATCATCACAACCCTACAACTCTAGAGATTCATTCATTGCCGGGTATAAATCAATGTACCCCTCAGATAAGGACGTAGACTTAGTACATGGACGATTCGTCTGGCATGGAACATCACACGGCTCCTTCCCCTCCATCCTCAAGGATGGATTCCTGCCCTCATACAGAAGCGTTCAGGCTTACGGCCCTGGAGAATACTTTGGATACAATGCCGGTGTCTCAATGGGCTATTGCTCACATTCCCAGGGCAAGATGTTGTTGGCATTCATATTGGATGGACCTCAAACTTCATTACATGGTACATATTGTTATGTGGTCAATAATCCCAAAGATGGTAAATGTAGTTTCAACGTCCCAGTACATGTGTTGTCATTCTCAGATGACCCTACCTCTGAGCAATACAACTCACTTCCAATCATAGAGTCGATAAATATTGCCAGTACAAATTGGATATCACCATTTAGATGGCAGTGGAAAGACGAAGGTCGTTGGGAGTACTACCTGCCAGAGGTCAACGCATTGATTGATAAGAATCATTGTCTTAAAACACAATCATTCAGTACACCTCCAATTCTCCGACTGGTAGATGGCGAGCTACAAGTCTACACGATTGACTTGACCAATAGTCGACAGATAAATGAGTCTTCCAAATACAAGAGAGCAATACAACGTACAGTTGAGGATGACATTGATCCCAGTACACTGCAGGTTCTTGGTATCGAACTCAGTCCTGCAGACAATGACTCAATAACAGGGGCATTCACAAGATACATTCAAGACCAGTGTGGACCAGTCGTGACCCTGTTATTGAACAACAATCAAAGATGGAACTTCAACTTCAACCTTGGCGTTGCGCAATGGGAGGACAAGACCTACATGCTGAGCATTGGTGGAGACTTTAGTTCTGATTACTCGGATACTGAATCTCTCGATAGCGACGAAAGTGATGAAGACCTTGTTGATATTCAGCCAAAGAGGACAGGTTGTAGAACACAATAAATGCCACAATGTATAATACTTGTTAGTTACCTTACAATCACCATCTTAATATATATTATTACATGTTCCTCAATCACATCTTTAGATAGAGGAGTGTCGATGGATGTACATTAGAGAGACCCTGATGACCTCTTATTGGGTCTTGCAGTCTGACCTCCTCTTCTCGTGGTGGTGTGGTTGGACCAGAGGAGGGGTAGCTGCGGATCGCGAGGATGTGGCGGCAGCGGTGGAGTAGGTTGAGTATCTAGAGTTTGATGCATTTCCAGGATATCCACTCTGTTGTTGGTATATCACTTGGGGCTGAGGCTGTTGCTGTGCCGGGGCAGATGCATGTGACGAGGATGAGCTGTGGTGGTGGCGGTGGTGGTGACGATGGCTGCTACTTGTGTTACTGTTGCTACTAGCATGGCCGCTTGATGAGGAGCTGCCGCTGCTGTTGCTACCGCTTGAATGTCCGTTTGAGTTGGCAGTTGTACTTGGAGCCTTGAATATTGGCAAACTGTTAAGACCGTCATTAATGTGTGATGTCCACATATGTTGAGTATCAAGGGTCATTGCCTTGACATATGCCAGTCTACTCTCTTCAAAATGTCCAAGTTGTCTTAAACACAATCCCTTTCTCATATATGCTTTAACTAAATAATATGAATTAGTGAGTTAAATGATCATTCAATCAATTGTATTGAATTTAGTAATATTACACATACCATTGGTGTTGCTTAATCTTATTGCTTCATCACAGTCCATTAATGCTCTCTTATATTGACGCAGATGAATGTAACATTGTGCTCTATTGTTGAACAGAACACAGTTCTTTGGATCGGACGAATTTGTCACCTTGTCAATGGCATTGTTATAATGTAGAATGGCTGTTGCAAACTTATTTTGATAATAACTTGTATTACCTAACTCCTTCTCAGAGTCCAAAGATACACTAATATATCTGGGTTAGTATTTGTAATTTTTATTATCATGCAATACTGTTGATTACTACATACCCATGGTCTAGATCAATTACAGAACCTTTGGCAGGACTGGCCAAAGAACATATTGAACGAATGGTGAATGCTGGATGGATTGGTGATGGATCCTTAGCACAGACTGGACATCTGTCTGGCTTTGTCTCTAGACAACTGTTGAGACAGAACTCACAAAAGGTATGTCCACAACTTGTGTCACAAGCATCCTGGAAGATATCTGCACAGATTGGACAGGTCAATAATTCACTGTCAACAAATAATTCTGACATTCTATCTTATCTAATCAAATCTAATCTGATCTATGATCATAAACTAATTTGATAATTTATAAATTAATAATAAATAATATAAAGGATAAATAAATAATATATAATATAATAATAAATAATCAACAATGTTATGTATTTACAAATATAAATATATAAGTAGTGAGGTAATAAATAAAGTAAAGTAAATTAGACAATGACACTGGCGAGAGTCCAAAGTATTCTTCGATGTGGTCTGGAATGTGTGTGTTGGAGGGTGTTGGTGGACCTTCCAAGTGTATGAATATCTGTAGAAGGTGTTGTTGTTGCAATCTGAAAGTGAGTGAATGACTTCAGATGTGTAGAGAGAGTCAGTGTGGGAGTAGTTGTGTAGCCCCATCTTAACACTACCTTAAGGTAGGGTGTAGATTGAAGTGTGTTAAGTGTGGTCATTATCACAATTTATGAGTATTGCCTAATATGGTATGGACAAGGGAAAGTGGGGTCAAGCTCGAGCTTGGGGGTTGGTTGTCAATCTCTGTTTACCTGGTTCATTGCAACATGAATTGAACTTCGTTGAGATGAAGTGAGGTGAATGAGTGAGATGAAGTTATAACTGATCTTGAATATATATCATATTATTGTTGTTGTAGATGTAGTTGTATAACAAATAATAAAGTCAAGATAGTGATGTTGACTCATTGATGATGACTCACAAACACCGTGGAGCTGGGTCAACTTGGAACACTTTTCCAAACATTGAATTCTGTGTGTGTTTGACAAACAAACAAATAAATGAATGATGATTGAATGAATCAGGGATCTTCAAAGCATTATTAATATAGATTGAAGAGATAATATAAAGTAGAAAATGGTACTATTTGCAATGTTGTCAAGAATTGATGGCTTGATGCTATCTGAATCAATGGATACATCACAGAATGATTCGTTCGACAAGACATACAGAGACCAAGCAAAGATGATCTTTAGCAAGTTGTCAAGAGTCTCAGAGAAGGCAATGACACTTGATACCGATAAATATTACTTTGCGTATGTGTCCAAGAATGAATGATTGATCATGTTCCAGGTACAAACATCTAACTCTAATCACATGACAACAATCAATTACATAATAATAATAGATATATAATAGAGAATGACGTTTGTTATCTATGTCTATGCGAGCGATCATACCCAAAGAAGTTAGCGTTCCACTTTTTGGAAGAGCTGTACAAGGAGTTTGATACATCATATGGAGCAGAGGTTGCATTGGCCAAACGACCCTATCACTTTGTCAAGTTTGAGACATTCATCACCAAGACAAAGAAACTGTACAAAGATACGCGATCGCAGCGCAACCTGTCCGACGTCTCATTCGAACTGCGAGACGTCCAAAAGATCATGACAAAGAACATCAGAGACATTGTTGGAAGAGGCGAGAAGTTGAATGGTACGTACTAATCTCGAGCGAGCTAGGAAGTGAGTGAATGACATGTACTGACACTTTGGCGCAATAACAACAACAATGATGTAGATGTCAACCAAAAGTCAGAGATGCTGTTGGCAGACTCGATGAGATATGAGAAGCAGACGATTGACTTGGCCTCCAAGTTGTTCTTTAAGAAATATGGTCCACTCCTTATACTCCTATTGTTCTTTGTCCTCTTGTACATAAGGTTCGCCTATTGGTAGTCCATGGTTATCATATAGTCATTCAATCAAGCAATAAAGGTAGAGTCCCAAAGTACGATCGACATGCATTGGTATGTATGAATGTAGACGCCATCGACCTCCATCGGTGGAGGTAATGAATGGACATGTAGGTTTATTATTAGTTTCGGTGATCGATTGATTCGATTGATAGGATTGATTGGAATGACGATATTATCTCTTCTCCTTGTGAAGGAAGGCAAGAGCGAGATAGGCCAACACAAAGTAGACTACTCCCCACATGATGGTGACACCAAGTGCACCTCCACGTGACCAGTCGTCCAGTCCATATGCTCGTAGTACGTCGTTGCCACTTGGGAATAGACATGGCATGGGTGCAGGTGGACACTCCATCTTGATGTCCTGGAACTGGTTTACCATGAGCGAGGCGAATGAGTAGTATAATGGGTTGAGCCAGTGTAGCCAGCCAAAGGATGCTGGAAGTTGATTGACAGGCACAAAGAATCCGGCAAACAATTGATAGATTACAGAGACGGTCGAGCCAATGGCAAAGGCAGGATCACTGGCACCAGTTAAGTTGGTAAGGAAGATTATACAGAGGTCAGATAGAAGGTGGACCACGTAGAAGCAGACCATTGCGAATAGGAACACGGTAAAGTCCCATCTAAGCTTGGAAATTGCATAAGTGATGCCGCCAAACAATATGGCCACGAGGAAGATGACAATGTTCTCCACGGTCATCGTTGCCAAGTAGTATGGAAGTGGATGGTAGATCTTGGCAGCTCTCTCTTTGTTGAAAAGAGCGCGATCGGATAAGACTAGAGTATGTGTGGAAGGTGGTGGGGGGGG
>NW_012236528.1:515120-558810 GCF_000787575.1 Acytostelium subglobosum LB1 | reverse complement strand
GGGGGGGGGAATCATTCCAATCATGGTGTTAGTTGGATGATCATTTTGATCGATCAAAATGATTATGGAATAACTTACAAAGTGAAATAGATACGAATGGAGTTAGGTTGAGGCCATTGATCATGAAGTATATTACACCAATGATCTTTTGGATGTCCTCTTGTGAGTTGCCCAGGCCAGCAAAGCATGCGCCAAACAATAGGGCCATAATGATTGGTGTGATGGTCCTAGTAGCAAAGTTACCAGGGTTCCTAATAAAGTCACGGAATGCTCTCTTAATCAATACCCTATATTGATAACATAATCCAGGTACAATCTAACATGTGATCGATCCAGTGAGTAATGTGATCAAGTGATTGGGTGTGATTGATTGATGGATACTTACGCCTGTCTTTACTTCACCAACCGATGGATTGGTACTGCCAATGAGTTCCGACTCCCATTTGTCAGTCCACTTGTCACATATCTCTTGGTAGCGTGAGGAGTCGCCAATCTCGACGGCGGCATCCAGACAGAAGTCGGCGGGGTTGACATAGGGTGGCGTTGGATAGCCCAGGGTATCAAAGTAGCCTAGTAGGTCAGCTCCACTATATATCATCCTGCCCTTGACCAACACCATCACCTTGTTGAACAGTTGCCAGATCTCGGGACGTGGCTGATGTATCGACACAATGACTGTGACACCCTTGCGTGTTAGACTCAGCAATGTCTTCATCACAACCAGAGCGTTGACCGAGTCCAGACCACTGGTTGGCTCATCCAAGAATATGAGTGCTGGATCAGTGACCAGACCACAACCGATGGAAACACGTCTCTTCTCGCCACCAGACAGTCCACGCACATTGATGCCACCAGGCAGCACTCCTCCGATCTTTGCATTGCCCTTGTGTGCCAGGCCGACCTCTTCCATCACACGGTGAATGACGGTCATCTTCTCGGCTTCGGTGCGGTCGGACAGACGCAGGTCGGCATGGAACTTGAGCGTTTCCTCGACGGTGGAGGTGGGCGTGAGGATGTCCTCCTGGGTGACGTAGGAGCAGTAGTTCTTGTAGGCATCACCAATCTCGCGGCCATTGACCAGCAGCTGGCCATTGATATGACCAGTGTTCTTGCGTTTGGCCAGGATGTCCAGGAGGGTGGACTTTCCCGAGCCGGACGGACCCATCAGTGCGACCAACTCGCCACGCTCAATCACACCACTGACACCATGCAAGATTGTTATCTCCTTCTCTGTCTCCTTCTCGTCTTTGGACACCTTTTTGAAACCCAAACGATGTGCCATACTATGTTGGTCCATATATCTCTTGTTTGGTACCTTATAGACAATGTCCCTAAAACTCAACTGTACACCAGTGTGTGTATGCTGGGCAGCACCCATGGGCGACAGTTGGCGGTCCACCGATGATGAAGTGCCTTCTTCCATCATATGTAAGTCAACACTATTATTATCCATAATAGTTGATTTAGTATGATGTATTATGAAGTATAATTAATTGATTGATGATGGTATTTATATATATCTGATTGATTGATTAACTTGATTGATTGATTGATTTGATCGATTACTTGTCAAATACTTGACTTTTCAATACTCTCTGTCTTTCGATCAATGTTTCTGACAGAGTGATGTCATTTAATATGACGTTAGGATGATGGTAGTGATGTAAGTCTCGGTAACACAGTAACACACACTGCAACATCGTTCCCCACCGACCCACCGACCTACCCCAACCATCCACAACCCCTCCCCCAGGATACGCAATACCAAAAGTTATCCGCGTTCCATCCATCCATGTGGAATCATTCTAACCCCAATATAGATGGATGGCACACTGATCAGTCTTCCCACTTTTCACAAGACCCCAACCCGACGAAGTGTTTTGAGCTGGGTAAATATGACATGATGCTTAAATGAGAGATTATCACAAATATCTGATCAGTCATTGTCATCTAAATATATACATCTGTGTTGTGTTGTGTTGTCGACCTTAGACTTGAAGATCAAAGTGGTAGAAGGTTCCCAGACAAGGGCCTTCAAACAAAGTGTCATCATCTATCAATCAATCAATCAATTAAAACAAGAATAATTCATCACTGTGGAGATGCATTGGGATATATAGGTTGTTCCATGAATCATGGAAAGGGGAGGTAATACACGACACACCATAAATAGTCGATACTTTATAAATATTGATTGATTGGGTCACAGGGGGCTAAGGGCCAAGAGGGTCAAGGTAAAGTTTGAAAAGATGGATGGATGGATAGATGGATGGATGAATGATGAAGAGGGAGGGAGGAGAAGGAAGAATTAACCAGTGAGGATGGCTGTGAGGATGCCAGAGAGAAGGCCGCCACTTCCGCCGCCACCGCCGCCACCGGTAGTGGTGGTGGTGCCAGTGGTGCTGGGTGGTGGCATGTTGTCAGCGATGACATAGTCGGCGCCAGCCTCGGCAATGGCCATGACAGTGGCATGCACCAGGGAGTCGACAATGGTTGGCATGACAGAGGCGTCGATCACACGAAGCTTCTTGACACCGAGCACACGAAGATGGTTGTCGACAACGGCCATCGTGTCACTTGGTGTGCTGGACATCTTGGCTGTGCAGCACCAATGGTCGTGGGCGATGGCGTTGGCCTGCACCCAGGTTGCCAGCTCGGCGGTAGTCTGGTCGGGGGCGGGGATGACTGGTGCGGCACGACCATTCATTGGCGCGAAAGACATGATACGACGTGATTCTTGGATACCGCGAACTAGAGTGTCGACGTCGGCCTGCTTGTTGAGGAGGGTAAAGTGGAGGTCGGGAGAGCGCAGGTAGAAGGCGTTGGCGGTGCCACTCTGGTCGGCGTTGAGCTGAATGAAGTGATTGTTTGGTGCGGGACGCGAGATGGACACACCAATCGAGAGTGCCTGGAAAGGGGTGGTGGTTCCAAGGACGCCTGGCAAAATCAGCATCACATTCTCTGACACGCCAACTGCTGTGGCGTTGGGACGCAGCCAAGCGCCGACTGAGAAACCTGGGGTGCCGAGGATGCCGGCGCCAGAAGTCTCAAAGAAGAGGCTCTGAGTGAAGAGGTCGTAGAAGGTTGGACGGTTGGACGTGGCATTGTAGGACCACACGGTGAATGCCAGGAAGTGGTTCTGCAGGTTCCTGCCCACGCCTGGCAAGTTGGAGTATACAGTAGGGATCACGCTCGAGTAGGTAGCGAGGTATGTAGCATTACCAATACCAGAGTTGAGCAAGATCTTTGGTGTGTTGAGTGCGCCGGCAGACAGGATGATCTCCTTGTTGCAGGTGATAGTTGACACGGTGCCGTTGCCATTGAATGACACGGTAACACTTGCGGCGTTAGGGATGCAGCTTGTACATGCCTTGATAAAGTTGACCTTGAGCACGGTGACCTGGGTGAGCAACTTGAGGGTGCTGCTGTAGGTGACCAACGCGGGCTTGAGGTACTTGTGGAAGGGCGACGAACGGATTCCAGTTGGGTCAATGTTGAACTGGAAGTAGCCACAGCCATCGCGAGTGTTGTTCTGGAAGTCGGGGTTGAATGGCAAGCCGGCTGCCGAGCATGAGCTAATAAAGTCGTTACCCTCCTGGTCGAATGGATGGGTGCCGACGTTGATTGGGCCGCTGTGGCCGTGCAGGGTTGATGTGGATAGCGATGGGTCGAGGATGGTCTCGATCTTGAGGAAGTAAGGGAACATGCTGCTCCAATTCCATCCAGTGACGCCCCAGTTGTTATAGTCGGACTCGAGTCCACGTTGGAACACCATTCCATTGTGCATACCACAGCCTCCAGTGACTTTGGCCACGCTGGCGCCAGTGATATCCCACTTCAATCCAGTAATATAAGCAGCTGACCAGTATAATGGTACATCATACTTTGTGAATGTTGACTAATTGTTTGATTGATTGATTGATTGGAATAGTTCCGTGGGGTGTGGGGGTTAGGGTCGAGGGTCAAGGGTTGATGGTCGAAGGTCGAGGGTTGGACTTACAACAGGGGTGTATGTATTTGATGGACTTAGTGTTCCTTGGGTACCGACAACATCTTTGCCACCAACCTCAACAGTGGAACCTTCGCCTCCATCGATCACAAGCACTGTGCTTCCATTTTGAGCGAGTCTGGTGGCCACTATACTACCGGCAGAACCGGCACCCACCACGATATAGTCGTAGAAAGCTGCATGGCATGTCGACGCCAGCAGTCCCATAAATATGAGGGCAAACAATTGAATGCCCCTAGGTTGCATGGATGATTAACTTTGATTGATTGACTGTGTGAAGGTTGGTTGGTAAAGGTTATATTATTAATAAATATCAAGATGTATTCCTTGTAGGAGAGAGAGTATTTGTAGTAATGGTTATAGTCGGTCACGTGATCAATTGATTGATTGAGTTGGTCGGTCACGTGATTGATTGATTGTTATTACAACATTGAACAAAATGAGGCGTTGGAGTATGGTTGATGGTGATGTTATTGTTTGAAAGTGTTGTGAAGGGCATGGCGTTGATGCCAATGGTTCGGTGCTACGCCATCCAAATCAAACAATCGACCTTGGTTGGGAAGTAGGAGAAAAAGAGTAGTAGACTTGACTCCAAAGAGTAGAGTAGTTATACACGTGTGTGTGTGTGTGATTGATTGTGATAGTTTGATTGATTGATTGATTGAGTGAGTGTGAGTGAGTGTGTTGGGTGTGGAATGAGATAAATGCGCTTGTGATGGGTAACAATATATACATTACGTTACAATAGAGAATAGTACAAGTATAGTACAATAGGAATGGAATGGAATGGTTGGTGTGTGTATCTGTTTAAAGTTAGCAACAACCAACAAACAACAACAAATAGACGATGAATTGAAGAGACATCAATCCAAGTTACCTCTTTTATTGTCATGCTTTCCAGAAAGTGGAGCAGGAGGAGGAAGAGGATGAGGTGTTTCCCTTGCTGCATGGCACAGAGGACAGCTCAGCTTGTTCAGAGTCAAGCCAGAGAGAGAGAAGGTGCAAGTCTAACGCCACTGTTGATATTTTAAAAGATACCTTGTGCACTGAGTTGAGTGAGTGAGTGTGCTGCTGAGATGATCATGAACGACAAGTACTTGTAACAACTACGACATAGGTCGGTGATGGCCATGATCGTGCATCATGTGCTGTCTGATTGCACCATCCATCCAACTTCCAACGCCTTGGTGTGGTCTGCAACCTCACACCAACAGACCCCCCAGATGTTACGAGAACCAAGGTGATTGCTTCGTTGTGATTGCCCCTGAGGCGTTACCGGCGATCTAACACATCTTTATCTCTTCATCATTGGGTGGGCACATTTGAAAGTAATTATGTGTAATAAGGTCAAGGTTATTTGTTGTGTTCACTATGAGTGAGTGTGTGTTTGGGCTTGGCTTGGCTTGTGTGTGATTGATCAAGTTCCAGGATTGATTGAAACAATCACACACACATTCACACCACCTTCACCACACCGACTCAAATCAAATCAATCACCTGATCAATTTAGGATCGGGCGTCCGGTATGATTGGTTGTTCATGTCATACCACTAGGGGTGTGTGATTGGTGAGTTGGTCCACCTTGCCATCATAGACAAAGTGCGAACTCATCCGTTTGGACGTGAGTGTGTTGTGGAATGGGGCAAGGGGTCTGGCGAGTAGACCAAGGGATCTAGTGCCAGAGAAAGAGTGATTCAGCCCGCAGAAGTCATGGGCAAGGGAGGCGACGGAGACTTAAATCACCCGGATGAGGTGCGACGCGAAAACTGCTAAGTATGGAGGTTACACTGGTCGACTTCACTCGAGTTGAATGGTTGGCGACTCATACGACACGAGCCCGCTGACCTGTACATGGTGTAAATCCACCACCCCTTTGCCTGCTACTGCCACTGCTACTGATGGCCAGGCAGCAGTTATACTTGTATCCATGCGATAAAGACGAGTGGTTGTTTGGTTGGTTGGTTGGCCATCTCACCTTGGGGTTGGTTTGGTTTGTGGACACTCCAAACAACACGATTGTGATAACGTTCTGGATATCCATCGTGGATTGACATTCGTCATTCTCATCGATTGCTCTGGATCCATGTGACTCTTCGCTGAGATGAGTGATTCCCAATCAATTATTCAAACGATCTAAAGTTGGAAGAGAGAAGGAAGGTATCCGCGGATGTTTTAATTAGAACACTCTGGTCTAGTTGTTGATGTTGTGTTTGGATGATTGAGTTGGTCGTTGATAAGTTGATTGTTGTGTTGTTGGGTTCGAGTTGATTGTGCAAGGGTTGGTTTGGTTGGTTGGTTGGTTGCCATGTACATGTTGTTGTCATGAGTTATTTGTTACTGGGTAAGTTTGTTGTAGTCTGTCGCGAGGTTGAATGAGTGAGTTAGTGAGTTTAGGCCAGGGCAGTGTAGTGTAGTGTTCCACAAGAGGTCGAATGGGTGGACTTGGAATGGATGATCCATGAATAGGATACTCGTAGTTAGGCCAATGATAGGTGAATGACATTCATATGTGTAGACACATGTCACTCATTCATTCAATCACTTGACTGATGCCCATCCATTACATCATACCAATCCTTTCCTTTCCTTTCCATGTGTGCGCGAACGCAACTTAGTTGTCCTCAGCAGCAGCCTCTTTCTGGATCTGTCTCACTCGCTTCCAGGTGGAGTCTGATTCGACAAAGTTGTCGTAGAGCTGCTGTGTGATGAGGCCTTCGCTCAGGAGCACGGTGGCCACCTGCATCACCTCGTCGAGGAACTCGGTCGCCCTCTGCAAGTCCTTCTCGATGCTGGTGCAGTTGGGGAACACGGATTCGAGCTGGTCGATGGACATCTCCTCCAGGATCATGCCCTTGACCAACAGTCCCATGCTGGCGTTGGGCTGCACAAAGAATGGCAAATGGCCCGCGGCAAAGTTAAAGTATTCAGCTGGGTCCAGCTGGATCTTGTGCGTGAGGAAGTTGGACAGTGATGATATCTCCAACAAGTTCCTAACAGACTTGTAGAGTGTCCTTGTGATCTCATGGAATGCCATCAAGTCATGGTCGATTGGTCCCTCCCATGGATTATTCTATTGTGTACATTATGTGATTGATTGAGTGAGTGAGCGAGCATGATTATGATGGACAATGAACCAACTTACATCCATTGTGCAAGGCAATATACTGAGCAGTCTCGACAGGAATGCTGATATGTTGGTTGGTGGTCCCTCTGTTGATTGATTGATTGATTAAGTAAGTTAGTGTGATTGAATGATTGTGATGGACGACAGGCAACATACCAAAGGTTGGCTTTGGAAGGAATGTGAGCTTCTCAGATGTCAAGCATTGTGCTCTTATCAACTCGATTGTGATGATCAACTCCTGTTGGAAGCCTGACTTCTTGGTCATGTCCAACAGACGACCATAGGTCGTCAGATTGTTGTCCTGGATATATCCCATCAACACCAGCGTTTGGTAAAATACATAGAAGGCTGCCTCATTGATGTCTTTGATCTGGTAGTGTGATTGATTAGGTTAGTGATCATGATCCACTCATTGGATAACACAGAGGAGGGAGACATACTGGTTGGATGGAGTGACCATTGCTGCCATTGTGTTCGCTAGCATCAGAGGTGGATGGAGAGGAGGTTAGACTGCCGACGACGTTCTCTGGGATGCACTTGGCGACAAAGTTCAGTGTGATGGCTGGCGAGCCAGCGGGCGACGACTTGAGTGTCTGCAGCTGCGACTTAAGTGCGCTGGTGAAGATGGAGGAAGGTGCGCTATGTCTTCCAAACAGATGAGACACCTTCTTGGTGTGTGCAATCTCCTCCTCCTTTGGTTCGTACCAACGGATGTTCTTGACCACACGCTTGGCAATGTCCTCATTGAAGCATGATGACAGCAGGCCAAGAGTGTTGGTTCTTATCTCCCTCAAATACTCAAGCATCTTCCTGTACTCTGTTATTGCGTTGATTGAAGTTGATTGAGTGAGTGAGTGATTGAGTGATTGAGTGAGTGACGCGGGATACATAACATACCCTCTGAATCAACTGATGGGAATGGCTCATTGAGGAAGCCACTAAGGAGGTTGTTGATAACCTGTGGATTGACGACTCCTTGTGAGATGTAGAAGAAGAGATCATTGGGAAGCTTGGGTCCAAAGATGGTGTTGAGGTCACTGATGATGGATGGAGGATGAGTTAGTGAGTGATCAAAGTGATCAAAGTGATGGAGTGAGCACATACGTTTGGAAGCTGAGGTCTTTGTAGAGTGGCTCGCAAATGCATGATGGAGTGTAGACCAGGTGGTTCCTGATCAGACACTTGGTCTTCATAAACTGCTCCATGTACTTCTCGACGTTCTGGTACGAGTATTGGTAGTCCTGGATGACCTGCAGTCCAGTCTGGTGCTGCTTGACCAGATCGCACACGTGACGGAAGTTGAAGTTGTGTCCAAAGGAGGACGTCAGACCGGTGAAGGTGTTGCAGAACTCATAGCCGGCCAGAATGCAAGCGTCCACGAACTGATCGTGAGTCATCTGGAGGTCCTCCTTGAGTATGTGCTTCAAGTCAATCCAATCGAATGTTCCTTTCTACATGCATGCATGTGGACGATATGTTAGTATGTACTCACATCCTGTTCATTCGTTCATTCGTTCATTCGTTCATTCATCATACCTCAAAGTCGATGTCAACGATTAGACGATGGACGCCAAAGAGGAGCAGCTCCAGGCCGCCCCATACGGCGTTGATATAGTTCTTCTGGGTGGGATCCGAGAAGAGTGCCAGCTGTCCAGCAGCCATGTACGGTGACTTGAAGCACTCGACATTGTTCTGTTTGAAGTAGGACACCAGTGATGGGATGAACTGGTAGATGAGTGATTTGTCTGTTGTGCACAGTCATGTGATAAAATGTTAGTCCTTCATAAATCAATCAATCAATGTCATTATCACACTAACCTTGCTTAACCTCGACAGAGAACATCTTCTCAGCTTGCTCGCCCTGTTGCTTGTAGTATGCTTCCCATGCTGCGCTGAGCTTCTGTGCCTTTAAGATCTGTGGTTGTATGAATGCATTGTTCCTGTCCTTTAGTATAGACAGTCCTGAGAAGACGAACAATGGATGTAAGTTTGCTTTCCTACAAGTATGTCGAATGAATGAGTTGAATGAGTGAGTATGATCTCCCGTGTCGTCTGAAGGTCGCATGACTACAATCTACTTACTTGAACTTATCCAACTCTGTCTGGATTGAGGTGTAGAGAGTCAATGGAGCACCGCCCATTGCAATTTGGAATGGCTCTTTGCCATGCAGCTTCAACAGTCCCCAATGTGAGGCTTCGATTCCTATCCTATTGCCATCCAACAATGCTGCGATCTTTCCAGTCTTGAGTGAAGCCTTATCGCCAAAGAAGTCTGTTTGATCATTATTATATGATTGGTCAGTGTCTTGTGTCATGTAATGTTATGGGCTGATCAATCAAAGTTATTACCATTAACACATTTATGTAGAGGCATTGTTATTGTTAGTTGTTAGTTGTTAGTTAGTTAGTTTGTTGTTATGCTAAAGTGTTGAGTGATACTGAGTCGCCGCTGTGCTGCCACTTGATTGATTGATTATATTATTGTTATGATTGATTGATTGATTGTATTAAGATTCGTTGTGTATGTCTGACAGATTGAGTCGATGTATGAGTATATATATATTGATTGATTGTTTAATATAGATTCATATGATGACGATTGAGTAATGAATAATAATAATGAAAGGCCTTTTGCCACTCTCACCACTTTCCGTCAACCTCTGCAGATCACCTTGATCAACTTCAACCACTTCACACAAACTCACTCTGCATGGATGAACCTCGATCATTTAATTTGGAAATAATAAATGCCCGGGCAACTATAGTCTTCATCATGGATCAATAACTACAAATCACAATGATCTTTGGAATATATATATTATATTATAAATACTATAAATGACATTTATTTAAAGTATTAATATAAATATATATGTAATAATTTTAATTAATTTTTTCTTTTCATCTCAATAACAAACAAAAGGATAGATCCTAATCAGATTGTTATTGGTTTGAATTAGTTATGAATATATATATATATGTTCTGATATCATAGTCCTCAACCAATATTGACAATCAAACTAATAATTGTTCCATTCATCAAATTTTATGAATGAGTGTTTGCGAAGACACTGACTTCAACTTCACATTCTTAGTCTTTGTTCATTCATTCATTCACCTCACTCTTCATATTCATACATAACCCTTATTCATTCGTTTCAACAGTTGAATCATTCAACTGAATCATACAGGATCACTATACACAATGTCATTCGCCGAGACCAGACATCAAAAGTCTGTTATGCTCAAGCCTATCGTATGTTATCATGAATGATAATGAACACACCACTTGGATCACATGACAGACTCTGACTTACTGACTTACCTACCTTGTCTCCAATAACAGAGCTTGATCTTTAAGTTCCTTCAAACAAAGTCAGTTGTACAGATTATGCTCTTTG
This sequence comes from Acytostelium subglobosum LB1, assembly GCF_000787575.1. Classification (NCBI taxonomy): domain Eukaryota; phylum Evosea; class Eumycetozoa; order Acytosteliales; family Acytosteliaceae; genus Acytostelium; species Acytostelium subglobosum. The sequence continues at coordinate 548,276 of NW_012236528.1, read as the reverse complement.
AGCAGACAGACCTGAGGATCGAAGGAATTATCATTGTAGGTGTTACATGTACAACAGATTGGATTGATCGATGGAGTGATGGATAGACTTACACTGACTCTCTGATCATTATAACACATAATAGGGACTGGACGAATATATGAACTTGGTACTGGACAAGGCTTATGAGATATCAATGAAGAAGAAGACGAGAAAGCCATTGGGACAGATCATGCTGAAAGGAGATAACATCACTTTGGTTTACGAGGTCAGCGCATCATCTTGAACTTGACCATATCACCTATCTATATATCATCACACTCTGGCACAAACATCAATTAATCAACAAACAGACCGACGAAGGACGCATCGATATTACAATAGCATCACTGGCGCATCATTTGCTTAACTTGATTGAATGATTGAGTGTACTCAAGGCGAGACGAGCATAGCGTGCACTTTTGTAAACAATGAATGAACGAAGCGAGAGCTGGACAGAGAGAGGGCATGCATGCATGTATGACGACACCTCTCAAAGCAGCAACAACAACACATAAACTCCACCATCCTACCCATCCAGACTCAACTCGACTCGACTCTTTGTGTTACTATATATATACCTTGGCATCACGTACCATTAATTTATTCGTTGACCTTGGCAATGCCGAGGATATCGAGCTCGCTAACAATGTAGTAGGTCTTGTTATCGACGGGCACTTCGTAGGCTCTGGCAGTTGGTGCAACGATCACTGTGTCACCCTTCTGCACGATGGTGCCGGCGAATGTGCCGTCTGGTCTATGAGCACCTGTTCCAACGGCAATCACGCGTGCCTGATTCGAGTTGCTCTTCATCTGAGGCAACAATATTCCACCTGCAGTCTGTGTCTGCTTTGAGATCTTCTCGATCAGAATGCGATCCAACAATGGTACTATATTCTTGAGGCTCTGCATAGTTCGTCGTCATCATGTGTGTTTCATTGATTGAGTGAGTGATTGATTGATTGATTCATCGAGTGGGATGGTTCCAGTGGGAGTGTGAGTGTCGGTTTGGTTGGTTGACGAGTCCAAGGTCATGAGTGATTGATTGAATTGTATTGGATTGGATTGTGATTGAATGATTGATTGATTGATTGATTGATGGGTGGGGAGTGGTCAGTATTCATAGTCCAGCATGAGCCATCACCAATGTGTCTTTGTCAATACCTACAGACATTATATTGTATATTAATTGATGTATTATGTATTATGAATGAGTTTAATGTCACTCAATTATATCATCACTTCATCAACAAGTCCCTTTAGGACCTTCAATCACACAAACAATGAAAAAAAATAAAGTGTTCAAAAAAGACGAAAGATTGTGTGTTGATGTGTCAGCCGAGCGAGTACTTTTCATTCTTAATTCAATCACACTAACAAACAATCATTCATTCAATCTTCACTTAATATAAGTATATAACATATACATATAACATAATATATACATACACATAACAATGAGTCTTAAAAGAAAGTTAATGGAACATGAGGCATCCACTTCAAATGGTGTCGACATCAAGAAACAGAGACCTGCCACATCAACTCCAACAACTACTACGACGACTACTACTACTTCGACTATGAAGCCATCAAGTGTACAGATTCCACAAGCAAAAGAGGACGATTCAATATTCTTGAAGAAGCGTGTATTGGTCATGTCTACAAGAGGCATCAGTCCAAAGAATAGACATTTGATGCAGGATGTACTCGACTTGATCCCACACTCCAAGAAGGAGTCCAAGCTAGACGATCGCAAGTCACTCGCCGTCATCAACGAGTCGTGCGAGATGAAGTCCTGCAACTACGCCATCCTCTTTGACACCAGGAAGCACACCGACCTCTTCCTCTGGATGGCCAAGACACCCCTTGGTCCAACAATCAAGTTTGGAGTATCCAATGGTATGTTTACTTTGATGATCGAGTGAGCGAATGAATGAATGAGTGACTAACATATTATGATCAAACCAGTTCATACATTGGACGAGCTTCAGATGACAGGCAACTGTTTGAAGGGATCAAGACCATTCTTGCACTTTGACGCGACGTTTGATGCTCAGCCACACTTGTTGTTGGCAAAGGAGTTGTTGACACAGATATTCAGCACGCCAAAGGGCCATGTAAAGAGCAAGCCATTCTTTGATCACGTGTTTTCATTCTTCTACCAGGACGGCCGCATCTGGTTGCGCAACTACCAGATCAGCGACCACGAGTTCAAGAAGCAGGAGCGTCTGCTCACCGAGATCGGACCACGTCTGATCCTGTCCATCTCCAAGATCTTCTCGGGCGGCTTTGGCGGCCAGGTGCTCTACAACAACGCAGACTTTGTCACGCCCAATGAGAATCGCATGAATCAAAAGACACTCAAGGCCAACAAGTACATCAAGCGCATGCAGTCCAAGAAGGTCACCGAGGAGCACAAGAGAAGTGCATTCCTCGAGCCAAGCGAAGTGGAGAGACTGTTCGACTCGGATTACGTTGGCCAAATGCCATCAGACGATGAACAATAAACTTTATCCTTTACGATCGTAATAATAATAATCATAATGTAACTTTATCTGATCTGATCAATCCCATGCCATCAACTCGGTTTGGAAGCGATTCAATGTCGACATATGTCAATGGCCGGCTGTGTTAGAGCATAACATTTAAAGGACAACCTGATCATTACACCCTTATCACAAATGCGTGGTGCACGTTGGTCAAAGGACCAGAGTATCTGTATCGTTAAGTTGTTGACCCCCGACTGTTACCTTCTCATCAGACCAGCCAGATGTTTGTTAGTTTGGTCAACCCTGGATGTATCAGAAGTAAGTTGTCCAGCTTCCTGAATAAGAACAAGTTGGACATCTGGGTCAAATTTGTAAAACAGATCTCGAACCACGCTCAGGTGCTTGATCCAAAGAATTCCATGACCCTTCCGGAATCCCCTTAGTGGTAATGACCAACTATTATTTATAACGATGAATGGTCACCTTGGTCAATCATCAAATCAATCAATCAAACAATCAATATCCAAATACAAACTTAAGAAATAATAATCAATTTATCAATCAATACTACATAATATTAAAATAATGTCACCATCAATCAGAGATAACTTAAACGAGATCATTAAAGGAATTAAGGAGAACAGAATCCTTGATGTGTTTGAGAAGTACTATCATGCCGATGTCGTGATGTATGAGAAGGGTGACTCAACCAACCGTGTTGGAAAGGAGGCCAACTACAAGTCAGAGAAGAACTTTGTTGACAATGCCAAGATCCATGAGGCTAAAGGTATGTTAAAATCAACAATCAATCTATCCATTCATTCTTCTATCGTCTAATATATATTTCATATTATAGTCACAAAGATACTTGTCGATGGTAACAACACTGCTTATGAGATGTCCATGGACTTCACTTATGGAGAGCACAACATTAAGAAGACTCAATGGGCTTTACAAGAGTGGAAGGATGGTTTGGTCATTAAGGAGGAGTTCTACTAAACACTGATCGATCGATATCAAAGTGTATATATATATATATATAAAATAAATAATCAAACATAAATCATATATCTTGAAAGCGAACTTCATTGCATATGAAATATCTTTTCTCTCTTTGGGAATTCAAGACTAATCGATTGGGTATTTCTGCTGACATTCACCAAAACAGTTCAAATAATTTGCAAAGATTCAACGAACAAAACTTTTTATTGACTAAACAACAACAATGTAATGTGGTGTGGTGTGTATGACCCTTTCTCTGTGAATGGGGATTGAAAGAATGAACACGCTCCATGCTTGACACACATGACACATCAACACTGTTGTGGTTATTGTTGACATCAAGGTACTACCCTGCCTACCACGATGAATGAATGAATGAATGAATAATAGACTGCGCATTGGAATACCAAAAAGTAAACATTCATCATCATAAACGATATATCGATATCAATCAAATAATAATTTAGTATAGTATATATACTCATTTAAGTAATAATAATAATAATAATATTAAAAGATGGTAGCATTCTCAAACTTCAAGACAAATAAGTTGACTACAATTACATTTGCATTGCTGATCGTTGTGTTTACATTTACACTGGCAGCGTGTATTATAGATTGGTACAAGACAGACTCACAGACAACCGATTCCAACACCAGAGCCGTCTACAGACTAAAGCCAACCACTATATTATTGGATACCTACATTTCTGGCGACCATGCATCATCAATCGATCTAGACTGGGGAACATTCGAACTAACAAGGTATGTTACGTCGTAACTACACTCACTCCATCAACCATACTAACTCATCCAACTTATCCAACAACAATAGAACACATTCAATCATTAATGCAGCAGTTGCTTTGTGTGCATTGTCATGGCTGGCATGTTTGACTGCAGTGATCTTGGTGTTCCTTGTTCAGATTGAGGTGTTTGGAACAAAGTCAAAGGTCATGTGGTTGGTCTGCAAGATTGTCATTATCATCTCAACAGTTGTACTCTTTATGTGTGTTGTAGTACTAGGTGGAGGTATAACTCCAGCTTTCAAATCAGTATGTTATTTCAATCAATCATTCCAATCACTCAATCACCTGATCACCTGATCACTCGATCACTTACTTATTCAATTCAATTCAATCAATTCCAGGATATTGATGGAGCATCAACAATGACAGGTATCTTTGCGCCATGTGTCCAAACATGCGCCAACAGCTTCACTGGTAACAAGAATGGCACAAAGTTTGGACCAGGCTCTGGTTGGATTCTGGCATTAGTCGCTTTGTTCTTTGCTGTTGCCGCTTCAGTGCTGCCATGGTTCGACAAGGCACATGACTTGTAGAGTGTTCCTATCATAATTATCATCCATTTTCTTCCTCCTTTTCATCAACATCATCAGTAATACCAGCCATGTCGTAAGAGTACATCATGGCGGCTCGAGCCCAACAACATCAACATCAACATCAACATCAAAATTACCCATTGTAATGCTATTATTATTATTAATATCGATCAATCCATCTTCCTCGATTCAAACAGCAGTGGAGTGAATGAATGATTGATTGATATGACCTACCTACTTCCTATTTAAATGTATTAAAATATCAATATGAGACTGATACATCAGTCCAATGGATTCATTCTTTAAAGCATCAGAGGCAGTAGCATTGCAGATAATATTACCCTGATGGGTAATACTATGATCAATCATATCAACATGTTTGCAGGGTTATCATTAATGTTGTTGTTGTTGGTTAGTTGATGGATGGTGTCGGGCCAAAGATGGGAATCGTCAAGCGATGTATCTTCAAGTTATCCCATAAATTCGAATCTTTGACATGCATTGTGTTCATTCACCACTCACTTTCAAGATGAGACGATGCAGATGCTTGTTACTTACTTTATACTTACCTATTCATTGTTACACACATAATAATATATTTACATTATACATGAAGTAGATAGATAGACACATAAGACATACATACAAACGAAACGATCGAACGAACTACACGAAACGACAGTCGTTTAAAAAGACAGAAAGACAGAAAGACAGACAGACTTGTCTGAGTGAGCGAAGATGAAGAGCGGCAGCGGGAAATACGATTCAAATGTACCTTCACCAAAGTCTAATGTACTACGTCGTATAAAGGATATATTCGGTGGAGGCACAGGTGTCTCGCCAGATGCCCAAGAAGACCGCGATGACACATCGTCGACGACGACGACGACAACCTCGCACAGCAGTTACACCAACTATATAGGAAGTGGCATTAGCACTGGCATGGGCAGTGGCGGTGGCAGTGGAGGTGGAGGTGGCAGTGGAGTATACAACAACAACACAGGACAATCAAATAGTACCATGTTGACTTCAACATCATCACAACAGCAGCATGGACAACAAGGACTCGACAACAACAACAATAACAATAACAACAATAACAATGCATTCAGCGAACGATTCAAGAATGAATTGACAATGTCTAGGACACTCAATGCACAGGCGAGACTCAGTTATCTAAAGGATGTGAGCGAGTTCCTCAAGATGATACGCATAGAAGACTGCCACAACATCGACATCGTGTGGAGCTCAATCTGCGACTTATTCGACGAGAATCGATTCGCGCTCGATCTGCAACAGATGGCCTACAATGTGATGATGACGCTGATGGAGCAGTCGGGCACAGGCCCGGGCACGGGAATCACCTCGTCGTGCATTCGCCAGGACTTCTTCAACATCATTGAATCGTCGACGACGCGCGTGCCCATACACCTGCGCATCCGAGCACTCACAGCACTCACGCGAAATGGTCGTGACATCTCACCGTTTGAGGACTACATAGCAGACTTGCTCGTGCGCTGGCTGGGCCTGGTGCTGACGATCGCCAACGAGACGGCACTCACATCGTTTGTCACAGACATCTTTGCTCTGGTCGAGCTGGTGATACGACACTCGCAGCGCAGGCTGTCCGAGGGCAACCTGGCATCTCTAATTAACAACATCTGCATGCTATCCAACTCGTCGACGCACATCGTCATCATCGAGTGCAGTCTGTCCTTTTTCAACCTGGTGACGAGCCAGGTGGTGATCCCGCCGCCCTGCGTGTCGATGATCATCGCGTCGCTGAGCCGCACGGTCAACATCGACGTGGCGTGCGACCCCAGCTGCACGACCATGCAGAGTCTGCTGGCGAGCTACACGCACCAGGGCATCAAGTCGCTGTGCGACATCCTCAACGACCCACACAACCGCCACACCATCAATCTCCTGCGTGGCTCAGTCTTCTTCCTCGGCATGTCCGTGTGGGGACCTCAGCGCATCCCGACCATTGGCATCAGTCCGGCGTTCATCCTGCCGTCACTATTCAACTCGCTGGTGGGCGGCCAGGAGATCATCGCGTTCGAGGTGATCCTGGCCATCCGTCGACTGATCAAGAAGTTTGGCCGCGAGCTACACGTCGAGTGGGATCTGATATTCTTGATCATTGAGAGCATCCATATACTTATCACGGCGCACCCCGAGTCTGCCGACCCCAGCACCCTTTCGCACTCTGGCAGCAACATCCTGTCCAACAACAACATGTCTGGCGCGACAAGTAGTAGCGGATCACTATCAATCATCAGCGGCAATGCCAGCAGTAGTAGCAGTGTTGCCAACGCGGCGATGGCCGCCAACGACACCACAGCCACCAGCAACTTGAAGATCAACTCATTGGCGATAGTACTGCGCGACACAATATGGCTGATCGAGGACTTAGACGATCAGAAACTATTCCTGGGCAGCCACACAGACCTGTTCCGCGCATCATCACTCTTCTTCAAGCTCAAGAGCGAGGAACAACTTATCAAGATCATCACGCACCAGATGGCCAAGGTGCATCCGTCACACGCACTCTGGATCATCAAGCTGACAACGCTGGTCGACCTGTTCCTCAAGAAAGACACGCGCACCAAGGTCCGGCGCAGGATGCTGCACGAGCTCAAGCAACTCTATCACACGTACCGCCTGATCTACGGCGAGGAGATCATCGAGAACATACTGATACCAGCAATGAGCGATGTGTACAAGGACCGTGACGCCACCGTCCGTCTGTTCAGTCTGGACCTGCTGGTCGAGATTACAACCAAGGCCAAGACACCGAGCATCTTCCACACGCTGGTAACCATACTTGATCGCGCAATACGCGAGTCGCATCCAATGCTAGACGTGGCGCATGTCTCACTCCAAGGCCTGATATCGGTGTTCTCGGCGCGCTTTGTACATCCATCGGCCACGCTCACAATGGAGGCGTGGTCCACAATCTTGGCGCACATGTCACATGAGAGCCATCAACTTCGCAGGGAGATACTGCACTGTGTCTCCAAACTCTTGTCGACCAAGTGGTACCAGATGCAATACGACGGTGTCTCCAGTCCATTCATACATTGTGCGCCCAACAATCACTTCTTCAACGATGTCTCGTCGGCCTCTGTCCAGCGATCGCCTCGTGGTGGCCCAGTCAACGCACCCAATCCACATGTTCCCCAAGGTAGTATTGGCGGTGGTGGCATTGGCGGTGCGGGAGGAGTGGGAGCGGGAGTTAATGCCGCGACCAAGAAGAAGAAGGGCAGCAATGCACTGGATGGATTCTTCCCCGTTGCCAATGTATGGGCAGGATTGATGGACCGTCTAAACAAGGAGACTTCATTCGAACTGTACAGCATCACCCTTGAAATCCTCTCCTCCTTCCTACGCAACAAGTACATCCTATTTGGCATGGAGTCTCACATCGAAGCCTTTGTAAATATCCTCATCAGGCTGCTCAACGAGAAGTCCCTTGGACACTCAATCACAGACTATCAGGTATGTCCGTCGTCCCCCTGGCCCTCATCTCCGATCCTTACTAACCCACTCGATCAATCATACATCATTAGAACTCCGAAGGCAGGAAGGACTGCCAATACATATTGGGCTTTGAGCTGCTGTGCAATGTGATACCCTACATGACAATGCCAATGCCAAACGTTGGCATCACCAATATTCAACAGACTGTTCATAATGTGGTGGCTGCACTCTTTAATGGACTGTGTCAGAAGTGGTCATTCTCCAGTGAGACCAAGCTAAAGATTCAAGCCATCTGTCTAAACGGATTGACATTATGCGCAACAGAGTTCCCACTCAAGATCACACTTAAGTACATTCAGAACATCGCCAAGGCACTGCATCAGATCTCCACATCTGGTGCCACACAAAAGGAGACATTCTACTCCATCCTCCAATATCTCAATGTACTAGTGTCGACCCCTACGCTCGTCTCTCAACTGCCCCTGGAAAGCCTCACCTTCATCTTTAAGCTCCTTATCCAGTTCTTAGATCGATCAAGGGTAAGCCTCATGTGGTCCTCACTCACTCAATCAATCAATCAATCAAACTAACAACACTCCCTCGTTCCCAACATCATAGTACAACCATCTACTCGTGCTTATGGCCTTCCAGAGTCTGATAAGATGGTTCACAGCATGCAGCGACTCGTCTAGAGTGATATTGGTTCGCAATATTATCAAAGGCATTGATGGACACATGAAGGAGAAGCAGGCATTGTTCAATGAGATCTGCGTCGAGTTGCTCAATCGATATATTCACACAGACTTTGATCCATTCCATTATCCAATGCGACACTCTAGTCCCATCTTCCACGAGGGCCTCATCAAGACATGGATACAGGGTTGCTCGCTCATTACTATACGCACGGGCAAGCTGGGCTGGGCCGAGGTGACGCATCGCAAGGCCACTGGCTGCGTCGTGTGGCTGATGCGCTTCCAGAACAACTTCAACCCATCGATCACGTCCAACTACGACCTGTACATGGGCATCAACAATCAGATGATGGACTCGCAGCTGGTGAACCTCCCCAAGCAGCCTTACTTCCGCAAGGAGTTCTCGCCAACCTCGCCGCTCTCACCGTCCTTGTCGCCAGTGATGGTGCCTGGCGGTGCCAACGAGGTCCGCTCATACTCACCAGCGATCAATCAGCTGGCCACATCAATGGAGGTCGATAGGTTGGCGGCGGCCACCTCACCAAGCACCACGACCACCAACACCTCTGGGGCAAATGCCAATGCTTCCGGCTCCCATTCGGCCTTGACTACTGCCACGACCACGCACAAGTCCTCTGAGGACTATCCCATCTTCAAGCCCATCCAATCCAAACTGGACGACTTGGCCAAGCGCTTTGAAATCCCATCGATTGCTGAAGCATTGGAGCTCTCACTGAGCTTGTCTCTGTTGCCCGAGGACTCATCCAAGGACACCATGACGCCCATCCATCTCATCTCCTCACACACACTCCTCACGTCTCCCAACCAACAAGGCGCCTCAATCTCCCCTTCGCCCGCCTCTTTTGCTGAAGTGCACAAAGAAGACGAAGTCGAAGAAGACGAACAATCATCCATCACAAACACACAACAACAGCAACAGGTTCTTCAACACAATGATGAGTCGATCGATGTAATGGAGGATTTGGTGCTGGAAAGCAGTGGACACTTGGATATTCCTTTGTTGGGCGCACCATCGATGGACAAGCCCGACAGCCTGTTCTTGACATCAAACATTGAGAGCCCATTCAAGTATAGCTATGGCTCGGGCGAGAACACCCCACCCAACCCGCTGTCCACGCTGTCCAAGTACTACCCGCCATTGCCCTCATTCGACGATGACGAGGAGATACTATCATTCACCACAAACTGGTCATCCCCGCTCGAGATGACGAACGATGTTGTCGAGCCAAACGGCAAGCTCAACCTCAATGCTCAGCTTCTGCTGCATGTAGGCTCCAACTCGCCACCCTCCACTAGCACGGCAACGACCATGGCACTCGACTCAAACTCCAATCCAATTGAGATCACGCAGCAATCCACGCCACTCAAGCTGGTCAAGGTGCCATCGTCCAACTCCTCGACCAACAACTCGCCCACCAAACAGACAGAGATCTTCTCGTTGTCAGTGGACGAGGAGACATCGCCCTATCTCACACCCAAGAAGATGGCCAGACACAGCTACACCAACAGCCATAGCAGCACAAGTAACGAATACAAGATTGCTTCAGAGCTGAGTAGTGCTGCCAAGAAGGAGCAACCCAAGTCCGGCACCACATTGGGCTCACCCAAGCTTGTAAAGTCGACCTCATTCACGCTTGAGAGCCAAGGTGCCTCTTCGTCCTCTGTCAGCGATCCCCTCGTCTCACCAACGCCAACTCTCGAACCAACGCCAACTCAATCCCCACTGGACACCACCTTCCATTCTTCGCATCATCATCATCAGAAGCAACAACATTCACAGCAATCACAACAATCAAACAATGTATCAACTAGTCAATCATCGTTCAAGCCAGTATCCCCACTCCAAACTGGCTTGACAATTATCCCCAAAGAGGGTCCAATCAAACCGACAAACAATAACAACAACAACAACAGTAGCAGCATCATCAAGAGCTCGACGACGACCACATCATCTCAGTCATCATCAAGGATGGCGGACAGTTCGATCAAGTCTGCCATGAGCTCGACATCGACGACCTCTGGAATGCATGGCGACATTTATACCAACAACTTTGTCCCGCCAATCAGCATCCCACCAAACCTGAACCATTTCTCACAGCACTCACTCAACCAAGCCAAGATGCACTACAAGCGACTACCTCTCATTCATTCTGCGACCTCTCAGAACATTGGTGGTGCACATGGTTTGGGCATTGGCAGTGGCGTTGGCGGTTCTAGTGGCTCGACGCCAATACAGATCCAGGCTCAGCAACTTGTACAACAACAACGTGATCTGTATCACCAGCAGTATAGCAAACCACATGCATTCCAACAACAACATCAGCCCCAGATAGCATCCTCATCGTCGTTCGGTCAAAGCACACTCGCACATTACAAGCCCAAGTACCCTGCGCCACACGCGGGCTTCTCCCCAACTCAGACACAGCCGCCCTCACAGTTGGAGCAACTCAAGTCCAACATCTACTCATCGACGTACTCGTCCACACCTCAGACAACAAGCTTCTCCCACATTCCCAGCCTGTTTGACGACGATGCCGGCCTGCCAAAGAAGCACTCCTCACTCAACTATGACACCACAAGTATCCTCTCTCTGGCCGGGTGGCATCTCCCCGCCCAACTCCCCATCACCGCCTCCCCTGCCCAACGACGGGCCAGGCGTCGACCCCACCATTCTCGACCCAAGCGTCGTGTTCTATCACCTGCATCAGTTCTCTGGCGACATCACAATGGAGATCAAGACAGGACACACGTTTGAGCGTGCGCTCAGCGTGCTCGATCACACCTTTTGCTCAGAGACCTACAAGATCGGCCTGATCTACGTCGGTACCAATCAAAAGACCGAAGAGGAGTTCCTCGCCAACACCAAGGGCTCGCCGCGATACCAACAGTTCCTCAATGGCCTAGGCGAGAAGGTGCGCATATCCGAGCGTATTGACGTCTATCCAGGCGGCCTGGATCGCAACGGCAAGTCGGACGGCGACGTCACGATACATTGGCGCGACCGTATCTCGCAGATCGTATTCCACGTCACCACGATGATGCCCAACCACGACAATGACAAGATGTTCACCAACAAGAAGCGACACATTGGCAATGATTATGTCAATATCATCTTTTCAGACTCTGGCGACGACTTCAATCCGCAGCTGATCTCTGGCCAATTCAACTTTGTCACCATTGTCATCCATCCCATGGACATTGGATGGTATCGCGTTGAGATCAAGAAGAAGAAGGAGATCCCACTCTTTGGACCCATTCACAATGTCCAAATTGTATCCGAGCGATCAATCGCCTCACTCGTTATCCAAACAGCCATCAACGCCAACGTAAGTGTCTCTTCACACGTCCTCTTTACTGCGCATACTAATCATCCCAACACACGCACTCACAAACAGCTGATGTCCATGCTGTACGATGGCAAGACAGAGTTCATATCGAACTTGGAGGAAAGACTGCGACAGATAAAGACGATCAAGGAGCGATTCGCAAAGGAAGATGATGGTTGGATTGACCTGGTGCCTTCAAAGCGTTGATTAGATTAAAGTGACGATAACTTTATACAGGTGTGCTCTCACGACTCTTTAGATACTGTTTGGTTCTCTCAGGCAGTCGATCACCTATCCTTTTGTGAAACGCTATCAGTGCTGGATAGTTCTTGATCACATCCTTCAGATGATTGTAGTGTGTGAAGTAGTCGACCATGTTGAACCAGGCCAGGTCGGCCCATGATAATGTGTCGCCAACAAGGTATTCACCTTTGCACTGATTCACGATCGATTCAAACTGAGGCAGGAACAATGGTGCCTTGTCCAATGTGTACTTGAGTACCAAAGCTTCATCTCGCCACACCAAGAAGAATGGATTGTATACATCCATGGTGGCCAAGACATATTGATGTATCTGTGCTCTCTCGACATCGTTTGTACCAGCGATGTTATACTTGTTTGCAATATATGATTCGATGGCTGTTGATTGTACCAATGTTACATCATTATCCTTGAACATTGGAAGTTGACCAAAGGGAAGTGATGCCTTCAGATCCTTATCCAATGGGTATGCTACTCTTACATCATTGAACTCTACATCCAAATAGTTGAGTAACAATCTTGTAAGCTCACCTCTGGCACGAGCGTTAAACTGAGATTGAGTCAGTGAGAGATCTAGTTGTTGGTACTATCACTTCATCAAATATAACTTACATATGTTAGAGTTGGTGTAGTATCACTTATCATTCTTGTTAATTATTCTTCTGGAATAACGAATTGGTGACAATCCATTAAATCACCTATTCCCATCTGATCAGGATGAGGCATCAGCAGATTCCACTCGCCCATTCCCTCAATATCTTAATTGTTGGGGCAAGTTCACATTAAAGAAATATCTGATGACGAAGAATTCCAACTTGATCCATTCCACAAGTTGAGGGAATATAATAATAATAATAATAATAAGTTTATTAATTATAGTCATAGGTCTGCTGCGAGAATATTGGCTCATAGTAGTCGATGAGTACGGTCATCACTTCCACCGGACATCCGAGTGTGGGTGCAAAGATGATGGCCAGATTGACGGTGTTCATCTTGGTGGCCGGCTCAAACGATACCGTGTTGAGTAGTGAGCACAGATGATGGATGATGCAGCGATTGGACTCGGGCAATTGCTTGAGCAACTGGGTGATGCGCTCAATCCTCATGTTGATGGCGTCGGACGAGTTACCGCCTTCGCGCAACTCCTCCAACTCGTCTGGGAACTGCTCGTTGAACACTGTCTCGGGTATCTGGCGCAGGTAGAGCTTCAGGATTCCGCTGACCACATGATGGTCGAGCTGTGTGCTCAGATCGACGTCGACACCATTATCAAACTCCTCGCGCACCTTACTTATGGCAGCCGCGCTGCCACTGATACGGAAGATGCCCTCCTCCTTTGAGCCTCGCAGCTTTAGGTACTCGAGGCACTTGAACACCAGGTCCGGGAGCAAGGGGTGTGACTTGGCCGATCTCTGGATGGCCACCGCCAATGGCTGTCCGAATATCTTGGTGTGTGCGTTGGACGTCGGTGTTCCAGGGGTAGGTGCATGTGTTGATGGATGGCCAGTTGTTAGCTCGGCACCAATATCATGTGTTGTTTGAGTCTTCTTTGAACTCTTGGTGTGATGAGAGTGCGATGTCGATGATGATCCGCCGCCCAACACACGGCTCTTTGTTGCCAGCCTTATCAAACTAAACTTGTTGTTTGCCTTGCGATTCTGTTGCGGACTTCCACCGCCACCTGTCTTGGGCTTAGTAGGACTTCTTCCACTTGGTGTTGGTGATTGATCATTTGTATTGTTGTTGCTATGTACATATTGGTTGTCTGATGATGACGACAATGATGAGTTGGAGGTGGTTATAGGGATAGCCCTCCTGACATCGGGCGACGATGATGATGTTATCTGATCCATTGTAGTTGTCTCTCTTGGTTTGAACTCAATGGTGCCATCACCCTCTTCAAACTCTGTTGCAAAGTCCTTATATCGTAGGCCTTTGGGTCGGGTTGCCCTCTTGATTGCCAGCTTGCTAATGTCTGCCAAGTCCTCCTCACTCTCGGCACGCACCATTGACGACGACGACGAATCAAGTGGCGTGGGTCCATCCGACAATGTCTGTGGAGCAATATCAGGTAGCGACTGATTCTTCTTATGCAAGCCCAACACTCTAGGCGCACCTAACTGTGCTGTCGGTCGGCTATTCGTCATTGTAGTCGACCTCAAGAATGACTGTGTTGGGCTTGGCTTTGACGTCGTAGTCTGGGCAGCCGTTGTAGATGATGTTTGTGTTGATGGATGGGTCTGTATTGATGGTGTCTGTTGTGCTTGCTGACTCTGAGCCTGGGCCTGTGTTTGTAAATATCGTTGGGCAGGTGGCGGGGGTACCTGTTTGCTGGGTGACGTCGTGGTGCTGTTGGCGACGGAAACTGCAGTTGCTCCTGGCGGAGACGTGGTAGTTGGCGAGGGTGTCGTTTTTGTTGTTGTTGTTGGAGGTGGAGGTGGAGGTGGTAACTTGATATTTGTTATAGTGTATGTTGTTTCAACAACTTGTTGTACGACGACTACAGGTTCCACACTTGTAGTTGGTGTTGTTGTTGTTGTTGATGATGATGATGTTGATGATGATGTATTCAGACATTGAACCTTGTGCACAGGCCAATGCTGTAATTGATGTTCACTGCCACAGTAGAATATACCTAGACATCCAGTGCATATCTGGACATCGGTCGAGTTACACACAGCACAGTAATGTATTTCCAAATCCTCATCGTCCTCCTCGAAGTACGATTGCTGTTGTTGTTGTTGTTGTTGTTGTTGCATCATCATCTTATTCTCATCACTATATTTATAAGTTTTATATATACAAAGATTTATAGATAGATAGTAATAATATATGAGTTATGAATGAATAGAGTATTCCTTTACCTCTTCCATCCTATTGGTCAACAAAAGGCCTACCCTAGGCCTGTTAGCGCTAGACATGGTCTTTGTCAGGAGGTAAAAATGCTTACGTTTGGATACTTTTTGGACCTGCAGCGGAGCCAGGCCATCTTCAGAGTCTTTCGCACCCATCAAAACAAAGCCATCAACCATCCAATCACAGATATTTTCGAAAGTTACTAGTGGTGTCGTTTGTTTTGTGTGTGTATGTTTGATTGATTATTGGATGTTTGATTGATTATTGGATGAGACTAGGCCCAGCGGTAAACTCAAAGTTGGAAACGTGGTAACCTTACACTCGTCAATCAATCATTCAATGATGAATGGCCAATCACTGGTCCAACAATGTGAAGGTCACAAGGGTCACATGATTGATCTTGATTGATTGATTGATCGGTTGTGATTGATTGGAGTGAGTTCTGTTTGATTGATATGATGTGATGGAGGTCAAGGATATGGATTGATTCCCTATGTATATATACTGGTGGTTTATTAGAGTTAGGACTGAATAAGTAAACTGGGGATTTACTCGCTCTCCTGGCTTCTCAATCTGGCGTTGGCGTTGGTGACCTTGATATCAAGCTCACGAGCACGCTCGACGATGGCCTTTCTGGACTGAGCAGAGACACCGTGGTAGATCTCGGCAGCATAACGTCTGTTGTGCATGAGGAGGACCTCGAGCTCCTTGATGTTTCTGATGACAAAGTGCTTGTATCCGTCTGGGCAGACGTTCTTGGTGGAGTTGTCCGAACCGTAACCAACGGATGGCATTGGGCGAGCACCAGAGAATCTTCTCCTGACGCGGTTATCAATACCTCTGGGCTTTCTCCATGAGGGCTTGACTCTGGCGAAGAGGTCCGACTGGAAGCGGACGAACCTGGCGGTTCTCTTCTTGACGATCTTGGTTCTGACGACTGGTGAGGGCATTGTGCTACACTATATTATCGCGTATCGCATTGAGTTTATCATTGATTCAAACATTGTATGATAGATCGCAATGATGATTGATATCGATTGTGATTGATTGATTGATTTGCGTGAATGAGTGTTAGATGCTGTGTTCTTGTTGTTCTCTGTATATCGAGATGATGTGATCAATGATCTGTTTCATGTTGCGATGATCCATCTGTCCTTCAATCCATCAATCCTTCAAATCCTTCAATCCTTCATCGATTCTGCCTGCTTCTTGATGAAGATGAAGAGATTGATTGATTGACGGATGTCGCTCGCATCGCATCGAATCGCTATGATATATGATAACCTACCAGATGTGATAGGGAAGACTCTAAACTGGTGATAGGCTATCTAAGTTGGTGAGCATTGTTAAAGTGCGAGAGGTCACTGGCGTGTGGCGAGGGAGAGGCGAGAGTGTGTGTGTGAGTTGGAAGGACGAAACAAAAAATAAATTAATTTAAATGTTCGAGCGATATCAGGACGAAATGGAAGTTCGTTCAAAGTGATCATGCAAACCGACAACAAGCAAGAGTAATAACAAGGATTGATTGATGTTGGAGTGATTACAAGTACTTATAACTATACTTTATTTTATGTAGGTGTCAGACTGCGCAGGTCTGACTTGCTGCTAACATGTTGAGTCGTGCGCGCAATGTGTTTGGACGTTCGTAGCGCGCAAAGGTGATGTGGATGTAGTGATGGGAGAGAGATGAATGATTTGATTCCAGTGAGCATTGATTGAGTGTGAGAGTGATATATATATATATATGTTCCAATTGGTCCAAACAGCAATGATTGTTATGATTGATCGATTGATCGTTTGTTCGATTGATTGATCGATTGATCGATTGGTCGATTGGATTCTGTGTGTTGCCCATTGAGAGAGAGAGAAAGAAGTGTCGAGTCGTATTGTTCAATGTTTGGTTGGTTTGTTTGATGGTGTAGGTGTAACGGTGTCGTGATAATTATAATGAACTGTTTCGCTTCATTGTTTATCTTCTCTTGAGTCCTCCTGATGATGTTGGTGTATAACTTAGCCTATGAGTTGTTATATTGATTGATAGATTGATTAGTTAGTATGTTTGCACATATTAATGATGCTGTTGCTGATGTCACATCTTCATCATGCGTCTATCCATCTATTCATCTATTCATTCATTCATCCATTGGTTCATTCTTACAGTTTCTGAATAAGATCGACATGAGTCAAAAGCATACGTCTGCAACAGTATCTCTTCAAGTTGAGCACATCCAAGGCATCACTTTAATGTGTTCATGTTGATGATTATAGGTTAGTAATCATTAATGATTGAGGGTGATCGATTGATACTTGTAAGCTGCTTCAATTACATACCCTTCTGTGTACTCACTGGTAATAAGACTCATATATGTATCCCATTTGTTACCGATAACCTTGCCACAGGTGAAACAACGTACTGGAATAATCATTCTATATCTTTAATTAAATAATGAGTGAGTATTATCTCTTTAATGTGTTGTGTGTTTCAAACAAAGACTCGAATGAATGATCGTCAGGTGTGTGCTCGTCGCTCAAGCTTCATTCATTTCATTTTTGTTTAGTAATTTGGTCGTCAAAGACGCACAGCATTGTAGTCATCATTCATTCATTCATTCACAAACACTTATACTAGTTTACCTATTTGTACATTATAAACAACATGCCAGTGTCATATACCAATATACGTAATACAGCATTGAAGAGAATGCAGAATTCATTCTCTACATATCTATTCCAATCATTACCAATTGAACTTAGAGATTACAGCATCTTCATTTCTGTGGCCATCATAGTAGCTGTTGTTCTATTAATCTTTATGATGGCTTTATTAATATTCACTGTAAGTGTCATGCATGTCATGTCATGTTATGTTATACACTTACTCATACCTTGAATTACAACAGGGTGGCAGAGGAGAGCAACCATCGACCAAGTCAAACAAGAATAGTGGTAGCAAGTCTTCATCAAGTTCGAATAAGAAGACCAAGACGAATTAAATCTTGTTGTTGAAATATAGATGTTTGGCGGATATCAATCATTACCATTTATTGATGAACTTGTGTCCTGTTCAATCGCATAATTAAAAGAAAGGACAAGTCTTGTCCAAGACCAAATATCCGATTGTTGGGGCCGACAACAGTCTTTGCGATGTGTGGTTGGACACTTCGGAGTGGTAATCAATTTTGCACACACAAAAGCTTGTTGATTGATTCGCTGTAGAGCAACACCCATCAACCAATCATTCATTCATCCATTCATTCATTCATTCATTCATTCATTCATTGATTATTCTATCTATCTTTTATTTGTATTATATATTTCACTTGATTCAATCAGATATGGCTATCAATATTGATTGGAGTATGTATCATCACAGTCAATCAATCAATCAATCAATCAATCAATCAATCAATCAATCAATCAAACTAACAGCTCATTCATTACATTACATTACATTATTGACCAACCAAAGACAATGTTCTGTCTTACCAGGTATGTTAACCCTGCACTTGACTCTAAGCTTGCCCTATACTTACACCTATCTTAACCAAACACCCAACAGACAGTCAAGGTTGTGAATATACGCGACAAGCGATTGGCATTCCTTCACTACTTATTCATGGCTGCCATTGTTGTATATATCATTGTATTCACTGTCGTACTTGAGAAGCGATACCTGGCACTGGAGACTCCAATTGGTTCGATCAGGACAAGTTTGATGGCGGTATGTCATGCTGGGCAGACGACTGGTTGTCTGGCTGGATCACTCACTCACTCATTCATCCATTCACTCAATCAATGTAGCCAGATTACAGGAATCCTACTCCACAGTATTGTCTATCATCTGGAAATTCTACTTATAATGGATATCCGACATTGCCTTGCGAGTATTGGGATGAACTACTGGCAGTGTATCCTCCGACAGCGGACAACTCAATCTTTATTTCGACGCGAGTCACCACTGAGACACAGGACACTGACAATGGATGCTCACTCAGCAGTCCAGACTGCGTATACGTCACTTCCAACACATCATCATTCTACGTGGCCGACATCAGTAACTTCACTCTAATGCTCGATCACACGATCTCTGCTCCCGACCTTGGCATCCAATACAATGCCAGGCAGTTGCCAGGTCTACTCAGGAACTCATCAGGTCACAAATGGATACCAGGAGTATGTTTGGTCGATTGATTGATTGATCGAATGAATGAGAGAACGACACTAACAGGCCTCACTCATACATAGCCACCAAACATCGTTGGAATCGAGAATGAGTATGATATATTGACATTGGGTACGATCATGGCTGCAGCAGGACTGCAGAGCTTGGATGCACCAAGTATGAGCAACACATCAAGGAGCATTCGTGATGATGGTATCATTATATTGTGCTTCATCACGTATTCAAACACGTACACGTACAACACCAACAAGTATAGATACTCCTATGAGTTCAAACTGATCAAGGATGCCAAGTTCAAAGTGGAGGAGCCCATCTACACCACCGATGTCAACCATCGCTACGTCTTTGATCGTCATGGCATCAAAATCCTCTTCATCCAAACTGGCGAGATTGGTCAGTTTGACTTCCAAGTGATGTTGCTTACGGTAAGTTAGTCAATCAATTCCTTTGGAAGTTGCTCATTTGGACTCACTCCCGCATCCATCAATCAATCAATCAAACATAGTTTGTATCTGGTATTGGATTGGTAACAGTGTCTACTGTGATCGTTGACATCTTGGCAGTGCGATTGCTGCCTCAGAAGCGTGTCTATTCAAAGTGGAAGTATGAGAATGTCGAGGTTGCAGAAGGCCCCGAGAGCCCCGAGGCAGGTGAGAGGAGGCCTCTCATCAATGATGCCTCATCATCCGACAGCGTCTAGATCCACGCCAATCTTTAGAACACAATGAAAGTAGCAAAGCAAGGCAAGACAGGCAGTCAAGATGCGACAATGCCTTGCCTAGCTTAGCCTGATGACTTCTCGATCGATCGAAAGATATATCTTTGTGTTGTATTGTGTATTGCTTGATGTTGTAAATGAATTACACCTTCTTATGACTGTAGGTGTACTTGTTTAGAGATGCAATGTCACTCTGAGTGTTGCTAGTGATTGTGTTGACATAGATACAGAGTACAAGGAAGATGCTGTTGACGCCAAGTGTCCAGAGTGAGGTCATCAATGAGCCCGTGATGAAGAAGAGCACAAAGGAGCCGATGAATGTGGTGATGGTGCTGACGAGCATGATCCATCGCTTGATGAAGCCTTTGACAATGTTTGGATACATGGCAATGCCGCCGGCAATGAATGACGATGCCGACATCCATTCCAGCCAGAACATTCCAAGACCAGAAAAGTACATTCGCAATATATTATGTGCCTCATTCTCAAATGGCAGTACATTGAATGGCAGTATAGCAACCAAGAACTTGAGTGATCCACATACGAATCCAATGACACTGATCACTTTCTACACTCATGAATATGTTAGCTCATTAGCAAGCATGTCTCTTAATCATCAACATCAACATCATCATACCAAGTAGAATATATTAATGTTCTTGTCCTTCTCTAGCAATGATGATATTAAGTCCTTTTGTTCTGTTTGTTGTGGAGCAACAATGTGAGTATGAGTATGAGTAACAATGTGATAGAGTTAGCTTTGAGCGCTTCAATAACTTGTTTCACTGACCATCTTCATCCAAGTATTCACCATCCAACTCTGGTCTATTCTGTCTTCTCATTGTTCGTTATATATGATAAATGTATGTATAAGTGTAAATGTATATGTAATATGTATATGTACTCTTGTGGAATTAATGAATGAATGATCAAAGATGAAGTGGTGACCCTTATGAGTCAGAGAACCACCTTCACCAAAGGTTCAATTTATAAATAATTCAAGGAATACAATGTTTTGTTTGAATGATAGAATCGATGAATGATTCTATCCCGGACATTAAGGTAATAAATATGTCTCAATAGTATTGGTATAACATATCGTTATCTATACCGGTCTTATGATTGATCCATCACAACCAATCAATCAAATCAACATCTATCACGATATAATGAATGAACGAACTTCAAGAAAAAAGAACCCCATTTGTTTTTTTGATTTGTTTTAATTTTTAATTTAGTTTGAGGTTGTTGGAAGAAGGTGTGGGAGACAGGAGGTCGAGCGAGTACCTCCCATCGTCGCGAGTTGACATTGATATCAGATCACGCTTGACACAATTCTAGCATCTTACGTTCCAGAATCCATATAACAATGTCTAAGAAGGGTAATCTATCTATCTATTGTCGAATTGGAGAGGAGAGGATATGTCATATCATGAACATCCAGGTTTCAAACACAGGGATATCAACAATGCGATGATAATGATGATGATCAGGATCATGATGACCGACAACCATCCATATGGATGATCAATGACGAAGATGTTAACAATCATTCAATCGATACAAACAAAACAGGAAACACTTTGAAGCAGGATCTCTCTGTCAAGTCCGGACAGAAGACTGTCATCACCGGTCCAGCTGGTGCCAAGAAGGAGAAGGCCGCCACCGCTGCCGCTGCTGTCAAGAAGGGAACCATGAAGAAGACTGCTCGCAAGATCAGAACTAAGGTCATCTTCCGGTAGGTTTTTGACACAGATCGATACACTCTATCTCTCTTCGATTGGACACAAGAGCAAACATATTGGCTATATTGGATACAGGTTACACTTTGGATGACAACGGATATTGAGGCGAAACAATCATCAAGCGAACTAAGGACGAGCAAAAAACGAACGAACGAATGAACGAATGAATGATGAGTGATGAAAAGAGATTGAGAGAGGGATACATGGATCATTCAACGCGTCAACGACGTGTGACACGACACGATCATCGATTGAACATATAGCTGACAACATATTACTTTACGAACACACCAATCAACAGACGCCCCAAGACCCTCCACTTGGCCAAGAGCCCACTCTACCCAAGAAACTCTGTCAAGAGAGCTTCCAAGATGGATCAATTCAGAGTCTTGAAGGCACCTCTGACCACAGAGTCTGCCACCAAGCAGATTGAGGCCAACAACACAATCACTTTCATGGTCGACATGTTCTCCAACAAGTACCAGATCGCCCAGGCCGTCAAGAAGATGTACGAGGTCGACGTCGCTCGCGTCAACACCGTCATCACCCCACTCGGAGAGAAGAAGGCTTTTGTCACCTTGGACCCAGCTCACGACGCTGCCGATGTTGCCAACAAGATTGGTTTGATCTAAACTGTCTAGTTAGTTAGTTAGTTTGCCTGTCAGTTAATAAATTGTCATATGGAATAGCAAGAACAAGTAGTGTCAAAGGGGTTATCTATCATCATTGGGCAGCAGTAGCATAGATGTCGCGACGTTCCATTCCACTATTCCCAAGTCCTTGGACACAAGAGTACATTGATTGATTGATGGAGTGAACAACATTTCTTTATTTATTGAGTCCTGTTGTTGGAGGGACAACAACTACATTGATTAGATAAACGAACAATCAACGTAGGTGTTGATGATGGCCAAGGGAGAGAGGGAAAGAAAGAGGTGGCCAAGTAAAGGTTATTACTTGTCTCTTCCGGGGATGTCCTTTGGATTGATCGTTGCGGTGTCTGCAAACACCTGACGAATGATCTCAATGCATTCCTCGAGCTGTGACATTGTGATTGACAATGGTGGAGCCAAACGAATGATGTTCTCATGGGTGGGCTTGGCCAACAATCCCTTGTTGGCAAACATTAGACAGATGTCCCAGGCAGAGATGGTTGCGTTTGGATCGATGATGATGGCGTTGAGCAGACCCTTGCCTCTGACCTCTTGGATCAAAGGACATGGGATGTTCTTGATCTGGTTTCTAAAGTGCTCGCCCAGCTGGTTGGAGTTCTCGGCGAGGTTCTCGTCACGGAGCACAGCCAGTGCGGCCATGGCCACGGCGGAGGCCAGGGGGTTGCCTCCATAGGTACTTCCATGCTCGCCAGGCTTGATGGTGAGCATCACCTCCTTTGAAGAGAGGACGGCAGAGACTGGGAGCAGACCACCAGAGATGGCCTTGCCCAGCAGCAGGACGTCTGGCTTGACATCCTCCCAATCACAGGCCAACATGCGACCAGTGCGGCACAGTCCAGTCTGGATCTCGTCGGCAATGAACAGAACGTTGTTCTGCTGACAGATCTCTTGGCACTTCTTCAAGTATCCCTCGAATGGGATGACGACACCAGCCTCACCTTGGATTGGCTCGGCGATGAAACCACAAACACGGTCGCCATACTTCTGGATGGCTTCCTCGAGTTGGTCTGTGTTGTTATAGTCGATCTTGACGAATCCACTCAGCAGTGGACCAAAGTTCGAGTATGATGATGGGTCATCACTCAATGATATGACTCCAATCGTTCTTCCGTGGAAACATCCACGGCAGCAGATGATAACTGCCTCGTTAACTGGTATCTTTTTCTGTTTACATTGTATGTGAAGTGAAGGATGTTAGTACCTAACGTATATCGGTATGATTGATCGTTCGTTGTACTTACATGTACATATCCCCAACGACGTGCCAACTTGATGGCTGTCTCGACAGCCTCGGCACCAGTGTTCATGGGGAGAACCATCTCGTAGCCAAAGTACTCTGTGATGTACTTGGCGTACTGAGGGAACATCTCGTTGTAGAAGGCTCTCGAGCTGAGAGCACACTTCTGGGCCTGGTCGACGAGTGCAGCGACGATCTTGGGGTGGCTGTGGCCTTGGTTGACGGCCGAGTATGAGCTCAGGAAGTCAAAGTAGCGCTTGTCCTCCATGTCGTAGACAAACACGCCGTTGGCCCGTCTAAACACGACGGGTAGGGGGTGGTAGGTGTGGGCAGCATAGTCCGACTCCATCTTGATCAACTCCTCTGAGTGATACTCTGGTGTCGATGACGACTGCTCCTGGTGTGCAGCGGCATCCTTCTCCCTCATCTCGTGTGAGGTAGCTGGTGGCGGTGATTGTATATTAGTTTGAGCAAATGGACCGTCCATTCTCTATATTTCCTATATTATTATTATTAATTATTATAGTATTCCAATTTCCAAATTGAATGATTGAATTGAAGGATTGATGGATGGAGGGAGTTAATATATTTGTATTGTTTTAATATATGTATATGTATGTATTTGTTGTTATAAAGCTCAACTGCTCAACTGCTTGTAAATGAATGAATGAATGAGGTTGAGGAAGGAGTGCGAGGGAATGAATGATTGGCTGCAAAGAGTGAGAGCGCAAGAGAGAGTGAGAGATATAGTGTGTATGTGGGTGTGTGGGTGGATCTCTTCACTCGAGTTGAGGGCTGGAGCACTCACGTCCCCTGGGGTTGGGTCAACAATACCCTCGATGTTGTGTGTGTGTGAGTGAGTGAAGTGGTGTGGATGATAATCACTTACGATGATGTTAATGTTAGTTGATGATGAAGTTTAAAGACACTTGTGTTCAATTTCAAAAAAGACGACAGTGTTTGTTGTTGTTGTACACTTTATGACTTGTGTATGTAGACTGAATAAGATTAAGATTAATAAATTAAATGTTGTTCTTGATGTTGTTGAGACCCTGACCTTTTTTCCCCACCCATCCTAGGATCTCCCAAACAACAATAACTTTATATTAAATTAAATTAAATAAAAACCCCATTAATATGATATCATTCATGTAGTAATCGATGACAACAGAGTGGTGTGTTTATGGATTGATCTTTAAAGAAGTGTGGTAGTCCTCGTGGGACTTGTCAACACAAAAGCACCCAACTTAGTAATGTTTGCTACCTCTGAAATTTCGAATAGTAACAATACAACCACATTCATTCTTTCATTCATTGTCATAAACACAGCAACATTGAATGCTTGTGGGGATATCGATCAGTGTCCACATTGACAGCACAACAAGATTGGAACCCTATTTTGGTAAGTGTCGGACATAAGTCGGGTTTGGTTTGCCATAAAGAAAGAATGTCATTCATTCATTGTCCTTGACTCGTTATTGTAGTGGACGACATTATACTTTGTCAACTGTCACTATAATATTATGTTCAAACAGTTACATTTATCTTGATTATGTTAAGATTCAATCAAAATTGCAATCAAGACGATTGTAGTCGTGTAGGCATGGTTCCGACCCCCTAACATAACCACCTCATCATTACTCATTCATTCATTCATTGAGGTCTGTCCCATGTTTATCAAGTTTTATTATCATCTGAGTTCAACAACACACTCAAGTTCATTCATTCATTCATTCCTATATGTACAGGTGTGACACGTTTACACGTTTATAATGATGCTCAGCAACTCAATAGCTCGTTCGTTTAGGGTCAGTACCATTACATATGACACGCGATTCAATCGATCAATCAATCAAACTTGTGCTCATTCTCTTGACATACCAACCATTCAATAGCAACCACTGTTGTCCTCATTACATCTGAGGGGAGGTGCATCAGCAGTCAATACATTGCGATCAACGACAACAGCATCTTGTGTAACAGCAGTATCAACATTGAGATTGGGCTCAACATTGAGACGATTCACAACTACTGCCGTACCCAACACCAATACAAATGGCGACTCGGCACCTGATGTGCCACACGAGCCAACACCATTCCTCTACGATGAGATCAAGCCAGAGCGCAAGTTCAAACTGTCGAGAACATTCGTTGAGCAGTACAGAGAGCGCGCTGCACCATTTGGCTTTGGCGTGCTGGGCGAGTTGGTCTATCGCCGCACATACTCGCGTCTCAAGGCCGATGGAAACAATGAGCAATGGTTCGAGACTGTGGAGCGCGTCGTCAACGGCACGTTCAACATGCAGAAGCAGTGGATCGAGCGACACGGACTGATCTGGAACTCAACGACCGCGCAGCAGTCAGCGCAGAACATGTACGAGCGCATCTTCACGATGAAGTTCCTGCCGCCCGGTCGCGGTCTGTGGGCAATGGGCAGCCCGCTGACAGAAGAGCGTGGCCTGTACGCCGCGCTCAACAACTGCGCCTTTGTGTCCACTGAGCACATGAGACGATTCCCATCCAAGCCGTTCATCTTCTTGATGGACGCCTCAATGCTGGGCGTTGGTGTGGGCTTTGACACAAAGGGCGCAGGTACAATGGTCGTCAAGGGACCAAAACGCGATAAGACAACAACATTCGTTATACCCGACTGTCGCGAGGGCTGGGTCGACTCTGTGCGCATGCTACTCGACTCTTACTTCCTGAACCGACCCAAGGTCGAGTTTGATTACAACATGATTAGAAAGGCTGGCGAGCCCATCCGTGGTTTTGGCGGTCAGAGCTCTGGCCCAGAGTCCCTCAAGCTGCTACATCTGTCGATCGCAGAGTCATTGGACAAGGACCTGGACAAGCCCATCAGCGTGACGACCATCGTCGACCTGATGAACCTCATTGGTCGTTGCGTAGTCTCGGCCAACACAAGACAGACTGCCGAGATTGCATTTGGCGACCCGTTCAGCGAGGAGTACATCAACTTGAAGAACTACAAGGTCAACCCACATCGAGCAGACTTTGGGTGGACGAGCAACAACTCGGTGTTTGCCCCACTGGGCATGGACTACAGCAACATCTCGGAGCGCGTGCTGGACAATGGTGAGCCTGGCTTTGCATGGCTGGAGAACATGCAGCGATTCAGTCGCATGGACTCAGTCGATGGCGACAACAAGGACTTTAGGGCCGTGGGCGGCAACCCATGTCTCGAACAGACGCTCGAGTCGTTCGAGGTGTGCTGTCTCGTCGAGACATTCCCCAACAATCACAAGAGTCTGGATGACTACCTCGAGACGCTCAAGTACGCTTTCTTGTACGCCAAGACCGTGACACTGGGCAAGACTCAGTGGCCCGACACCAATCGTGTGCTGCTCAGGAATCGTAGGATTGGCTGTTCAATGAGTGGCATCGCTCAGTTCATAACAGAGAAGGGATTGAACGAGCTGAAACGATGGTCGACCGAGGGCTACAAGGCCATCCAAGAGTATGATAATCATTACTCAGAGTGGCTGGCCATTCCCAAATCAATCAAGACTACATCAATCAAACCAAGTGGAACAGTGTCGCTACTGGCTGGCGCCACACCAGGCATGCACTATCCAATCAGCGAGTACTATATTAGAAGAGTTAGATTGCAGCAAGGCTCGCCACTGCTCAAGCCCCTACAAGAGGCCGGCTACAAGGTGGAGCCAGCCGTGGAGAACAAGTACAACATGGTCGTGGAGATACCGATTCACGCGGGCAAGGGCATCAGGAAATCAAAGTCGCTGACAATGTGGGAGCAGCTGTCGCTGGCCTCCTTCCTCCAGAAGTATTGGGCCGACAACCAAGTCAGTTGCACGGTGAGCTTCAACCCCAAGACAGAGGGCGTTCAACTGCCGCACGCACTGGACTACTTCCAGTATCAGTTGAAGGGTGTCAGCTTCCTGCCTGTATCAGAGGGCGAACAGACCTATGCTCAGATGCCTTATGAAGAGATCGACAAGGAGACCTACGAGCGCATGTCGGCTAATTTGCAATCCGTCAGTTTCAGCAAGAATGTGGCACCAGCCGAGCCTGTTCCCGACAAGTTCTGTGACTCCACCTCATGCCAAACCAACCTAGCGCCAACCAACAACGAGCCCGAGAACCTTTCATAAACTTCCACTCCATCATCACCATTCAATCAAATGTGATCTGATGGGATATGATGTGTTCGATCGTGTAAACATAGACCTGGCATGTGTGAGTGAGTTTGTGATTGATTGAGTTTGTATTTGAGCTTCCCTGGATTGTTAGCAAACTGGATGGTGAGTAATATGTGATTGTTGGATCACATCAATGTCTGTCAGCCTAGATCATTGTCGAGTTGGACATTTCCAAGCCAATCAGTTGAGCATGCACCCCTTGAAGAGATAAAAACGAACGAAAGAGATACTTAATTCTTTCCATCATCACACTGTCATCAGATCTCATCGAGAGATATAATATATACAACTACGACTACAACTATACAATGACAATAGCACAACACTTAAAGCAGATGTTGTTCAACAGCATCGGAAATAGCAACAACCACAACAGCAATATAGTAGACACCAAAGTAGTAGATCAAGTATCCACATCATCAGACACAACAGACAGTAACAATGGATATGAATATAAATGTAGCATGATGACAAATACACAACAACCACCTATCAAGTTACATTCGATCAGTGAGGGTCAGAAACAGATGCTAGACCCAAAGGTATTCGTAGAGCCCAACAACACAGAGTGCGAGAGAGTAGTGCTCAAGACTATACAAGAGGGTAAGTAATTCATTGATTGATTGATTGATTGTTTGGCTGACCCGTGACCGTCGATACTTGCCTGTGCACAGACGATACTTTAAGATATATAATGAAGGAGATGACCAAGCGAGGATGTCTGCCTCCAATCATCAAGTGTATACCATGCAATGAACCTTCGTTTGGTTATTTCGAAGCTGGAACAGGCGTATGTGTATCTAACAGCATGCTTCCGTCCTTGACAAACACTAACCATCCCTTCTCTCAATCATTCAATCAATCAATCAATGATATGATAGTTGCTGATATGTAACAATGTAAAGACATATTCGGTGACATTGAGGAATACGATTGTACATGAAATGATACATGCTTATGACACGTGTCGTTATGATTTGGATCCAAATGATTGTGTTCATGTGGCCTGTACAGAGATTAGAGCTGCCAATCTGAGTGGCGATTGCAAGTTCTCACAAGAGTTTGGACGTGGTTTCACTGGTATCTACAATCATATGCCAGAATGTACCAAACGAAGAGCGATCAAATCACTTGAGGCACATCCCAAATGCAAACAAATCGCTGAAGTCTCTGTCCTCAAGGCATGGGACAAGTGCAATCCTGACTATGCACCATTCACTGTCATACCCAAATAAACTCTCAAAGTATAATACTCACCTATGATGAGTGCCAAAGTAATTGCCAAAGTAATTGCCGCTTTGGTAGCCATTCTACAAACTATCCAGATAAATATTTAAAAATAATTCAGAGAGTAAATAGTTTGAAATAGTATATAAATAATCAATAGATTCATATTGAATCACTCCAAAATGATTACACATATATTAAGTCTTTGACATACAAACTGATAAAACCCACACATACATATACAAATACATAAATTACATTTTGTAGTCTTGACTTCGGGAAATTAATAAATAATAAAATAAAATAATAATATTATTGTACATTACTAACCCTTTTGTGTAATTTGTATATGTATTAAATCTCTATATATATATTTACAGTCGACTGATAATTTGAAAGATATAATCATTTCAAACTTCAATTAGATAAAATATATTTCTAATCAATTAAAATATGAGATTATATATCTTTAGTTTATTTTTACTAATATTAGTTACCATTTTATCTTCCTCAACATTGACATTTGTTTATGGAAATGAAATGTAAGTGTTTACAGTATAAATAATAATATCTAAGATTAATTGTTTTTACTTATAACTCCTTTCCATCAGGGAAACTGATGGTATTGATCAAGTGGACCTCACAATTTCTGGTAAACTTATTAAAATTAACAATAATCATTTTTACTTTGCTAATACTAATAATATTCAAATCTTCTAGAGCAGGCTGCTAATAGTATAAACCAACATCTAAATGAAGCCAATTGGCACTCTACAATTTCCAAACAACCCAATGGATTTTATGGGGCCGATAAAATTACCAATTATGTAGAGAACTCTGCTGTTACAGCACAGGACTTTTTATCAGATTCATTCTAGAATTTAATTAAAAAAATAATAATTATAGCTAGGCGAGTTATTCCGCTCTTTGGCCTAGACCACCTTCCCCATTGACAATCGAGTATGATCCCACTAAGCTGTGTTTGGTGACGATGGGAGGCAATCCTGATATCAAGATGATAGAGCCGCTCATGGAGGGTTGAATGCCTCCTCCAATACAGCAGTTGGATGGGATTGCAGACAAAACTCATTACTAGTAAAATTGAGTTTGTCAATTGCAAACTCTGGTCGAGTCAAAGTATTGGATCCACTTCCTAATATGGATATTATGTTGTACTATACTATATATTATTTATTTATAATAAACAACTGTAATTGACATTTACAGTTTGACATAACCTCTGACGGAACCAATTCCAAACCAGTTGTAGTGAATCTTTGTCTTGTAGTTGTTCTTCTCCAGTGAGAGAGTGACATAGAACTGCATCCAGAAGAATCCGGCCAGACCGGTGAGACAATGCCAGATGGCATGCAGCTGCAGACCCGGGATGACGTAGCCGTCCTGGCAGAGCTTGCGCTCCACCAGCCACGAGCCGTACGCGGTGATCATCGATGCACCGGCGTAGGCCAGGAACTTCTTTGGGTTGGACTGGGCGATTGGTGTGGGCATGTTGTAGCTCATGTGGCCACTGACAAACACCAGGATCATGACCAGGGCGCCGAACGACACCTGGAGGATGGTGGGCAGGTTGCGGATCACGTAGATGGTGGAGGCCACGATCACAAAGTACACGGTCAACAGGTAGGGCAGCAGGAAGCGGAACAATTTGTAGTGCTTCGAGTCGCTCTTGTCGACGGGGTCGATGGTGAACAGGCAGTAGAGCAGGCAGGAGATGGAGATGATCATGGGGAACTCGTCAAAGAGCTGGTGTTTGTACAGGAGGGTGGCGTGGTAGAAGGCCGAGCCGATGCCGACGGTCGACAGCGCCAGGTAGGCCACAACCACCTTGTCAAAGATGCCGGTCGTCCTGACCAGGCGGATGTGTTGCTGCAGGCGGTGTCCGTATGGGTAGGTCAGCAGGATGATGCCATAGATCGCAAAGGCAGAGATCATAAAGCTGGAGAAAGTATTATAGAACTCGCAAATATATGGTGACACCTCATAATTGAGCTCGCACCAATCTATTGGGCTATCTGGAATGCCCCAATAGTATTGCTTATACTCTGGTAAGTTATCTCTAATTAATGTCATTATTGTTTCTTGGTATTATATATAATGTGTATGTATATAGTGTTACTTGGGTTGATATGTAGGGTATGTTTGCTTGACTTAATTCAGTTTGAATGTCTAAGTAAAGTAAGTAGTATTTGTTTGTTGTTGTTATATTACAGCAGCTTGTATATATGTATGTTATATATATGTGTTATGTAATGTTATAATATATAGTGAATGAATAGTGTTGGCGCTCTGTTGCTATCTTCTCTAGAACACAGATGTCTGTTTGATAGAAAGTCGATGAATGAATGGATAGATTGATAGATGAATGGATGTATGTGGATGTCCGCTTTGGACAATGGAGGCCGTTGAGTCAGAGGCAAGAAGGCAAGTGCTTGATAGTGTACGCTTGAGGCTCTTGAGTGTCTGTGAACAAACCGAATTCGATCTCTTCAAGGAGCGAGGAAGCGTGGACCACCACACACACATTGTCAGTTAGTCACCGTGGACCAGAGGGGCCAAAGCCCACGCACATCTCTATCTTCTCATACTTTTACAAATATCCAAAGAGGTAAATAACTAATCGGTTGGAACTTTTCTTGTTGTTTGTTGAATGAATGAAAAATCGAGTGTTTGATTTGTTTCACTTCGATTCATTTCACTTTTATAAATAGATAGTTATGAGCTGGGATTGGGGTGTCATGGGGTCGTTTGAGTTCTTGGCTTTGCAAGAACGTGGATGAATACGAGCCTCCTATAGCATGCGGGATTCTCACAACTTTGCGAACAGACACTCATTGGCAATGGCCAACACCTCACATTAACACTGATGATCAAGGGTCAGGGTAATATCATCAATTACCATTCACTTGTATTATTACATTCTAGTTATTAAGAACCAGATGATCAATCAATCATTCAAATACAGCGAGCTCTACTTCACAAACAAAGAAAGGAGTATTTAGAGCTACGAAGCTTCGTTTGGTTTACTTGACTACATAATACAGTACAATTGTGATGAATGAATGATTGTTCTTAAGCTTGCATATCACCGTGTTGACTACTGCTGTTGTTGTTGTTGATGTTGTCATTGTTGTCGTTGTTTTGTTCTTGATCATTGTTAACATCATTGACTGTTGTGCTTTGTACACCAACTGTACCTATACCTGCACCTGGTGTTGGTGATGATACTGTAGAGTTGTCCTTTTTGTTTACACCTGCACCTGCTTCAACATCATCACCTTCTGATGAAGATGAGTCGCAGTCATCGGAGAGACCATCGAAGCTGGTTGCACCATGTGTTGCCATCTTGTTTGAACTGTTGCCAGCACCCCATGTCTGCAAGGATGGCGAGAGCACCAGAAGCATAGACGTGATCCATGTGACCTCGATTCCACGTCCTACAACAATGAATGCAATCACATTGTTTATGTTCCATACACTGACACCAAATGTCCAGACCAGAATACCAACTGTACAGAATGCCACGACAATTGCCACAGCCGACAACTTTGTAACCTTTTGAATCTTGGCATGAGTATTACCACTGAATACTCCACAATCCTTCTCTGATATATCTCTATACTCATTCCAAATCATCTTTCCAAAGACTGCGAATCCGACACTGTGATGGGGGGGGGGGGGGGGGC
>NW_012236528.1:450972-515020 GCF_000787575.1 Acytostelium subglobosum LB1 | reverse complement strand
TATACTCATTCCAAATCATCTTTCCAAAGACTGGAATYCSGACACTGTGATGGGGGGGGGGGGGGGGGAATAGTTCCAATGATGTTAACTTGATTGATCAAAAATGTGAGTGATGAGATATACATACGCTCCACTGACTAGATATATTAGGAATACAATATTGGTAGCGATTGGTGCCCAATATACTATACATCCAATTAAGAATAGGACGAATAGGACTACTTGGTAACATATAAGGAACCATCCCATTGCTGGAAATATTCTGGCGACAATCTTTGAGAAGTTGATATGATATATGATCTTGATCCAAACGTATAAAGTATTCAAATACGATGCTATCAATAAACATATTGGTACAATATATAACAATGCCATCAACACCGCATTATCATTCTCCTTTATCTGTAATGCAGAACGCACTATCCTACCTGTTGTTGTTGGATGATGTTAGAATTGATTGATTGATTAATGACCATGGATGGTTATAGAATAGATCTTACAGAAACATGTGACCATTATAAATATATGTGATATTAAAGACCAATTATTCTTTGCTTTGGTCTTGAAGCTGTATCCAATGCGATATACACAAACTCCAAATGGTACCAAGAATAATATTAAGAATACTATTGCAATTGATAAACATCCTACTCTATTACAACCTATAGATGGTATTGTTGGATCACAATAACAATTTTCTTCTTGATTGAGTGACATTATTATTAATTCTATTTATATATTACTATTATTATTATTATTATTATTATTGTGGACTTGGACAAGTCAGTTTGATTGATTGTTAGATGAAGATTGATGATGAACTGTCAGACAACAACAGACAGACTGGTGAACAATTTGAAATGATCAAGGAGTGAGGATGTGGAAGGTAGGAATATTGATTGTTTAAAAATAATATTATTATTAATTGTGTCTGTGTGTGTGTTTAGGATAGAGATAGTGATTGTAACTCATCCATCGATCAATGCCATGGACGCCTACTAACCTACCTACCAATATTTGTTTCTTACATGGTATGTGCAGGCATGTTGGCAGGCATGGCCGGTTGGATAGTCGGGTTGGCCTACCTGCCCATCACCACCAGTTGCCTCACTCCTCGACGACCTTGCACAAGCACTCAATCAATGGTGAGTAGTAATAGCCGTAGTAGTATGAGTAGTTGGTTGTTGGTTGGTGACCTTGTTGTTGATGGAAGGTAGCTCATCATACCAATACCAACAGCACATCATGTGTTTGATGCTATTGTCATCAATGCCAAAACATCAACAACATATGTGTATCCAACAACATCCATCCATCCATGTTTGTTTGTTTGTTAGTTGTATTATTTGATTCCATCTCTCCACCACCACATACTCGCGTACCTCTATCCAAGGCCATACATCTTGTTATTTGTTCATAAGTACCAGCACTAAGTAAGTATGCTTCTTGGGGGTCATTCTTCAGTCAGTTACGACACACAATCCATCGAAAGGGCACTCTCACTTGAGTTGGTACACACGCACCACACACCCTCAATCACTAACTCCCCTTTCGTATATCATGTTCATTACATGTGATCAGTGGTGTGTGTGGTTGGATTGATTGATATACATATGTGTGGGGAGTGCGAGCCCTCCATGGGTGATCTATGGGAGCACGAACTAGGGTATACCGAGCCCTTAACTACTACTTGTGAACAAACAAACAAGCACAAGCAACTTCCATTCCATACCATATCATATCATACCATACTATACATACCTGATATAGTGAGGACCATCCTTTCAACTAAATGGTCAGGGTGCTATTTGGACTCAATGTTAACTAATAATAAATCGCCCAATGTACAAGGCCCTGTACATTCTATTCTCCCAACGAAAGGACTTTGTTGATGTGTTTACCAACATTATTATCGTTGACAACACATTCATACAAGGCCTAACATAAGGGTTTAATCCAGTATTAGACACCTATCATCATTGAGTGATTGAGTGAGTGAGTGATTGATTGATTGAATGAATGAATGAGTGAGTGTCATTGATTATTTTTTTGATTGATATATGTATACAAATATATATGTGTTTGTGAACATATAATCCAAGGACCAGATCGGACAAAACAAATGTAGATTTGCAGTTTTTGCAGGTCTTTGGAATTGGACCTGGATTATTCTCATTTTTATTAATTATTATTGAGAGCAATGAATCTGCGAAACACACAATGTTCCAAAATTTTTGCAGCTAAAGACTCGAGTTTTTTTGGTGTGTCATGGCTTGCTTCCTGAGATACCGATTCTCTGTCTAATGTCTTGCATGCATTTGAGGGGGCTAGTTCATTCTTACAGATACAGGGACATAGAAACACACACACATACAGTGACATAGAGAAAGAGACACTTGAAGAAAGAAAGGGTCTCACATCATATCACATCACATTATATATTCACATAATCATGGTATGTTGGACGAGACTCGCTGACTCACTCACTCTATCATTCATTCGAAGACAAGTCTAACAACATGTTACTCAACATTGTAGAACTTCCTGAGTAATACATTCGGCACACCATGTTCAATTGACTTTGATCTGGATGGATGTCAGAACAGAAAGACCATTCAGGTCACGTCGGACAAGGGCAAGATGGAGAAGCTATTCGTCTTTGTTGGCAACGAGCAGGTCTCTGGCAAGGTGGCCATCAACCTCAAGGACAAGTCAAAGAGGATCGAGCACAAGGGCATCAAAGTAGAGTTTGTTGGACAGATTGGTAAGACATCCATATTCATTCATACATACATACAATCGATCGATCAAACAGGTCACTCATTCAATCATCCATTCAAACATACCATACATATACAGAGTTGTTCTATGACAGAGGCAATCATTATGAGTTCACATCTTTGGTACGCGAGCTGGCACCAGCTGGCGAGTTGGTGGAGAATAAGACATTCCAGTTCGACTTCCTTAATGTTGAGAAGCAGTACGAATCATACAACGGCACCAACGTGCGTCTAAGATATTTTGTGCGACTGACCATCGGTCGTAACTATGGCTCCAACATCGTGAAGGAGTTTGACATCTGGGTGATCAACTTCAACAAGCCACCCGATGTCAACAGCAACATCAAGATGGAGGTCGGCATTGAGGACTGTCTCCACATCGAGTTCGAGTACAACAAGTCCAAGTACCATCTCAAGGACGTCATCATCGGAAAGATCTACTTCCTGCTCGTGCGTATCAAGATCAAGCACATGGAGATCGCCCTGATCAAGCGAGAGCAGACCGGTTCCGGTCCCAATATATTCAACGAGAATGAGACACTGACCAAGTTCGAGATCATGGACGGTGCTCCAGTCAGAGGTATGTTATTACTTTGAGGCGTGGCGGGGGCGAGGCGAGACATTGATGGCAAACAGCTGACTAACTAACCATGCGCGATCGTATAAACAGGCGAGTCCATCCCAGTTAGACTGTTCCTCTCGGTCTTTGACCTGACACCAACCTACAGAAGCGTTCACAACAAGTTCTCTGTCAAATACTTCCTTAACCTCGCTTTGATTGACGAGGACGATAAGAAGTAAGTGTTTCCTCTTGGCTTGGCCCATCAACATCAGTCCACTTATTAACAATACATTCGTCTCAATCTAGATACTTTAAGCAACAGGAAATCACCCTGTGGAGAAGAGGTGTGTCTAAACCTCTGGCAGCACCATCAACTTCCACACCAACAGCCGAGACCCCAGCCGAGATTCCAACAGAGGATCCAGAGGCTTCAGACGATGAAAGCGACTAAACATCCACAAATGTCAACAACAACAAACAACAAACAACAAACAAACTACAACATAGGTCAACATGACACAATCAATCCCCATCCCTATCCATATCCTTATCCCTCTATCTCCTATCCCAACCAACTCCGACTTTGACATGTCGTCACCATTGGCATCAAACACACTCTCAGTGGGAGTGATGTTCCTTTGGCCATGGTAGTCGTCCTTCAATCAATCCATCCATTCCATCCATCCAATAAACATCCTGTGTAATATTGATAAGACTCCAGTGTCAGTTGGCCAAGACGACAACAATAACAACAACAATGTTAGGGCAATATAATGGGTATTTTAATAGCCTTGAGAATCAATCAAGGTGATTTCGTGGCCCAGGCCTCGACCTGGGACCCGCGGTACGTTGTCAAATGACACACTAATGCGCGTCAATGAAATAGATGGAGGAGAAGGTTGGGAGGAAGGAAGGAAGGTTGGATGGAGGGTTGGGAAGGTTGGAAGTGAGCTTGTGGAAGTGGTGTGTATATGGATTGATTAGCACGGGCATCCAGGCTCCTTCTTTGTGCCACTCTGGGCAGAGACATCAATGATGTTGGTGTTGTGCGATATTTCTTGGTGAGTCTCCACTGTTGCAACGGTAGCTCGTCTGTTCATCTTGTGATAGATCTGTGTCAAAATGGTTTGGAAGGCAACGTCTACATTGCTCGAGTCGAGAGCTATATTGTTGGTTGTTGTTAGTGCATGTCACATGACCCGGCAACGCGAACATCTCTCGAACATACCTGACGTTTCAATGAATAAAAGGTTGTGCTTCTCTGAGAACTCCTTGGCCTCGTCGGTGGATACCTCACGCAAGTGTCTCAAATCGCTCTTGTTTCCAACCAGCATGATCTCGATGTTGCGGTCGGCATTCTCACGGAGCTCCGTAAGCCATCTCTCAACGCTCTTGTAGGTGGCCTGCTTGGCAATGTCATAGACGAGCAAAGCACCGACGGCGCCACGGTAGTAGGCCGATGTGATTGCTCTATATCTCTCCTGACCGGCCGTGTCCCAAATCTGTGCCTTGATCGTCTTTGACTCTGTGACAATCGAGCGAGTGGCAAACTCCACACCAATCGTCGACTTTGTCTCCAAGCTGAACTCATTGCGTGTGAATCTCGAGAGCAAGTTACTCTTACCTACTCCACTGTCTCCAATGAGTACGACTAAATTTGATTGATTGATTGATTGTTAGATTGAATGAATGATTGATTGATTGATCACACTCAAACATACTCTTATATAAGTAGTCATATTCTTCTTGACCAGATGGTTTGGACATGATTGATTGATTGATTGATTGAGTATAAAGTTGACGCGTGTAATAATACTAATGTATGTATATATGATCGAATCGGCTCGAGTCTGTGTTTATCTTGTCTGTTAGATATATATATAGGAATGATCAAGTTGAGAAGCTGATTTGAATGAACGAATGAATGAAGTGAATATAGATAGATAGATAGATTATTAATTACAAGAATAATAAATACACAGCAGCAGGGCAGCCAGCAGTAAGTGAATAGTAGTTAGTGTTTGTATATGTAGATAGATATACTATGTGTATGAATGGATGATGTTGTTGTTGTTGAAGTGAATGTAATTTGTTGTGAACGAAACAGTTGAACACACTCATACCCTACAAACACACCCAAACACACTTGTTTTGCAAGGTGTTGTGTCATCGAAAATTAATGTTTGAAAAATAATTGTTATGAATGAACGATTCAACCAAAACGCGCGCAATGAATCGAGTCGGTTAGTTGAGAACCAAGTTCTCACTCTCTTTCGGAACTATTATCTAGTTATAAAGGTATTTATATATCATACATAAATATAACAAACTATTTTAATAAATATATTGTATTGTTATTATTATGGGATTCAATCAACCAATCAAGATTCAAAAAAAAAATCATGATACTTTGGTGACCAACAACGAGGCTATGAATGTTCTTTGGGCTTTTCGAAAAACTGAGTGAACATGGATGTTTGTCAAAGATGTAGATGCACAATCCCTTTCATTATTAGTGTTTGAGACAGTCATACATATACATACATAACATAACGAATAATCATGTCATCATCAACAGTTGGACACTACGAATTGAATGAGCCAAGATTCTTGACATTGCTCACCAAGCTCATTGGAGAGGCAAAGACTCTGCAGAATCAGCCACCCGAACTCATCCCTGTGGAGGATAATGCCGGCCGTCATGTGTTGGCCGCTCTCGAGCCATACAAGGTCGAGAATGGTGGTGTGCTCAAGGTTGAGCACGTCGCTTACCACGAGGGCCGTGGCAACATCTTGATCCAATACCCAGGCGCCGTCGCTGACAAGTGCATCTCGTTCGTTGGCTCCCATCTCGACGTTGTTCCAGCCATCGCCGACAACTGGAAGGTCGACCCATTCAAGCTCACCATCGATGGCGATCGTCTCTACGGTCGTGGTACCACCGACTGTCTTGGACACGTTGCCCTGTTGACTGACCTCTTCATCGAGGTATGTGTGATGTACCGCCGTCTCCTCACCACCTTCTTGCGATTGGCTAACATACCCTACCCTTACCCTACCAACCC
Organism: Acytostelium subglobosum LB1; assembly: GCF_000787575.1. Classification (NCBI taxonomy): domain Eukaryota; phylum Evosea; class Eumycetozoa; order Acytosteliales; family Acytosteliaceae; genus Acytostelium; species Acytostelium subglobosum. Next base: position 508,613 of record NW_012236528.1, on the reverse strand, counting down.
TTTAGCTTGCCACCCACAAGCCAACATTGAAGCACTCTATCAATGCTGTGTTCATTGCCAGCGAGGAGAATGATGAGATCCCAGGCGTTGGTGTTGATGAGCTCAACAAGCGTGGAAAGATCGATCACTTGAAGCATGGCCCACTGTACTGGGTCGACTCTGCTGATATGCAGCCAACCATCGGAACAGGTGGTGCTCAGAACTGGAACCTCAAGGCATCCGGAAAGATCTTCCACAGTGCCCTCCCACACAAGTCCATCAACTCTATCGAGTTGGTCACCGAGGCCCTGGCCGTCATCCAAAAGAGATTCTATGAGTGAGTAGCGCTGGCGACACAACCCAACCAATCAATCAATCAGTCACTAACTAATGAATGATCATCAGGGACTTCAAGCCACATCCAGAGGAGCACAAGTATGGATATGAGGTTTCCTCATCAATGAAGCCAACTTTGTGGAAGAGGATCGATGGATCGTACAATCAGATCCCAGGCGAGGCTGTCATCTGTGGTGACATCCGTCTCACTCCATTCTATAACATGGACGAAATGAGAAAGAAGGTTGAGTCCTACGTCGCTGATATCAACGCTGACATCAACAGCCTCCCATCGCACGGACCCTTCCACAAGTACTCTTTGCCCGAGGAGGGACTCACTGGCAAGGTTGAGCTCGAGTGGATTGGCGAGTCATCACCGGGTGTCGCTTGTAACATCGACTCTACAGGATACAAGGCATTGGCTCAAGCTACCAACGAGGTCACTGGCGAGTTGAAGCCAGTCTCAACATGTGGTACCCTTCCACTCGTGAAGGATCTCCAAGACAGTGGATTCGATCTCCAGATCACAGGGTAAGATTAATTCATTCATTCATTCGTTTGTTGGTTAGTTGATGTGATTGATCAACGAACTAACCTCTCTCTATCAATCACCTAGCTTTGGCAAGGAGGAGACCTACCATGGAGACAATGAGTACGCTTCATTGAGTGATTTCAAGAAGGCCGTCAAGATCTTGACCAGAACCATTGACCTGTTGGAGAACTAATTGTTGTCCAGACAGTGGCGATCACATCAATCACATGGAGTTGGTGATAGATAGATAAATAGAAAGAACAATGATTGTTTTATTCCATTAACGTTCGCTTTACTTTGGAGCACCAGGAGCATCTGGCATTCTCTCAATCGTGTATTTCTTTCCTTTCAAGTAGATAATGGGTACACCTGGTACCTTTCTTATTCTCCTCCTTAGATCAGCATCACAAGTGGCAACCATGTACATACGATGCTACAAACAACAGGTTAGTATGATTGATTGATGTTTCGAAGGGCCTGCCTGTAGTCTAGTCAACTTACCATTGTTATTCTGTTAATGATGCAATCATCAGCGTATGTTCCCTTGTGCATGCATGTTAGACGTTGGAAGCGTGGATCTTTGGATATCTTGAGTGCAATTCTGTATTTGGGTCCAAGACGCTCGATTTCTGCCGAGCAGCAGTCTGTTATGCATGGGATACACTTGGCGTACAGACAGTCCATCAGACCCTGTACAATATCGATCTTGTTTGAAATGGAGAAGTTGATAAAGTTGGTATCGATGATCACATAGTATGGTGGAATCAAAGCCTCATTGAATGAGAAGAACATATGATGTGATGTGTCCTCTGGTCTGTTTGTTGTTGTAGTGTTCGCGTTAATAATTGGTTAGTTTGGCTGGCTGACTATATGTTGTTATTGTCTCTTCATTCATGTGCATGATCGCATAACATACACTGCTGCTAGTTTCTTGTTGAACTCTGCTACCTGCTTCGATCTCTCTATTTGTCTATCTCTGTTGGTCTTTTGTCTGTATTGATTGATCGTCATAGATTGATTGATTGATAGTCGAATGAGTGAATGATGTGTTTGGGTCAGTTGTAATGTTCGAACAAGAGAGATGTGAGTGCAGTCCAAGGCAAGATCACCTACATATGTTCTCCCTTATGCTTGATCAATGGGATCTTCTTTGGAGCAATCGATGGTTTCCTTGCCTGTGTGATTGATTGATTTGATTGTTAGTAACTAACTTGTGTTGTCATGATGAGTACACATCAAAATATAGATAGAACATACCATTATTGTATATGTATATAAATATTTATGTGTGTATTTTGAGTTATAAGTGTAGAGTTAGTAATAATGGTTTGGAAAACGATTGTTTCGTCTTTTTTGCAACACACAATCTTCATCAAAAGTGGAGAATTAGATGTGGAGACGACACTCAGGGTGAGACACATCATTTATTTATGTTCTCACTTGTTTGTAACACTGTAAGGTGAATCAAGTACAACTCGCTCAGTCATTCCTCAGTCGTCATCACAGCCATCGAGACCATCAAGGCCATCACATCCACAACGATCACCAAAGATGTTGACCTTGATTCTGATTCTTCTTCTACAAGCGAGAGCATTGTTGGACTGCATTGTTGATGGAGTTGCAGCACCAGAGGAGGACACGATCGATGATGATTGTTGGAGAGCAGACATTGGATGTCCCATGTTCTTCAAGTTGGCTGGTTCACAAATGATATGAATGGATCAATGTTATGTTAGAGAGTGTATAGGGAGCGAGTGAGTGATAGATGGAGTACTTACCAATGATAGTCATGTTGATAATGTTCGAAGGATAGTGGAATAATAGTATTATAGTAGATTAATTGATTGTTTAATTGATTGATGATTGGATTGTTGATTGAATGATATGATTGAGTATCCTTCCAACTCTATTTATACCCTTTGGAAGTGATTGAATATTGTCTGGAAATGGATAATTATCCAATCTTGTACAAAATGATGGATTAGGATACATACACTAAATGTAGTAATGTTATCCAACTATGGTATTGACTACCTGTTATGAGTCCTAATGATTGCAATTGCACTCGCTATAAAGGTTTATTGAATACAGGTATGGGTAGGGTAGAGTAGGGTAGGGTGGATATGGATGGATTGGGTCAAGACATTCATGCGTGCTAGATTGAATGAATTGGATGCACACATGATTGACCCAATCCAGGATTACTGACTGGCTTAGTTACCGATGTTATCATTCATCTTCTTGAGTGACTTGACATCGCCAACATACTCGTTGGGGACCAACATGCCAGTGGATCCAATATATATGTTACGCTTGTAGTAGGCAGCAATCTCATAGATGGATCTCATCTCAGAGTATGACATGCCACCCAGCATAAAGATGATTAACTTGCTGCCTGAATACTTGATCTCCTCCTTCTGTGCCTGGGGGTCGGCCCAGTGTGGCTGGTTGCTTCTGCCCTTTAGCGACACCTTGCTGACTGGTGCCGAGGTGGACTTGACAATGGGGTTGCCCATCACGTAGGGGAAGTCCTCCTCCGGCAGGTTCTCATTGACCAAGCTCTCGGCGATATCCTTGATGGTGGGCACGAAACGAGACACCTCGTAGGGCACACTGCCGTCGTCCTGCTTCCTCTGCTTGGGGAGCTGGGTCTTTTGCTTGCCCTTGGCGCCCTTCATCATGGTGACGCCCAGATAGAAGAGGTTGGCGATCGACGATTGATCCTCCAGGCTGAGTCCTGCCAGGTCCATCAGCTTACGACGGTCTGCGTCCTTGATTCCCTCTTGGGAGATGATATACAGCATCAAGAGACGAACCTTATCATTCTTACTGTTGTGAGGCGAGGAGGATATGGGAGGTGAGTGAGTGTGATCGATAGATTGATTGAATGGACATGGACTACATTGACTTACTCAAGTACTGGATCACTGAGGAATGTGGACAATCTTCCAACAATGTTCTTGGGTGTGTTGCCTTTGGAGTCCTCGCCAGTTGCCATGTCTTGCTCGAGGTAGGCCATGTTGGCCATTTGGTCGTTGAAGAGCTGTGATGCCTGCTCGGCCAAGTTGATGTGCAGTGCGTACTTGGACATGATCTCCTGGTACTGTGGCAGGTTTCTGACGACATCGCTGGCCTCCTTCAGCGAGCCTGTGTTGTGCTGCGAGTACTGCGACACCTGGTTAGTCTGCAGGAACTCGTCCAGTCTGGTCTTGAGATAGTCGCTGACGTCGGCAATGTGCTTGTGGCGCAGATGTGTCCAGAACGAGTCAGACTCATTGAGCAGCGCGTCCTTCTTGACCACACCATTGTTGGTGACCGAGTCGTAGGTGTACTTGTCATTCTCAATCTTGAACAGATCGCACACCATTGCCTGGTAGGTGAACTCGTGCAGCAGTGGAGCGATTGGGTCCTGCGACCTGTCGAGAATGAGCAACGTTGATCTGTCATCGCTTGGACGGAAGGTCTTGATCTTTGCAACCTCATTCAAACGATCCTGAGTCATACCAGCCACTACAGCAGCCACCATGTTTGATCTAGAGTATCTAATCACTGGTAGTTCATTCATTGTAACACAGAATGATGCCAACTGTTTGTCGTACAAGAGGTCAGCATCTATTCAACTGCGTGTCGTGCATGTGTATCAATGTGTTACATACTCTGACAGCAATCTTGGCTTGTTCCTCCACTGGGTTCACAGCATCTGGTGAGAAGAGAGGGTTGAGAGCGTGTTTCTGATCAAAGTGGAACACCTGTGATTCATAAGCAAGGAACTCAAGGTTCATCTCCTTCATTGTCCTGACTCTCTGCACTGCATTTGATGTTGACAATTTCCTAAACTCTGAATCAGGTAGTTCTGTTTGTTTGATTGATTGATTGATTGATAGATTGAGAGTTAGAAGGGAGGGAGATGATACATGTTGATGATGATGTTGATGACTCACTTGAAGTGAAGAACAGATGGATTGCAGCATACTGTGGTGAACCCTTCTTCTTAAAGTCCTCAATGAGTCTATCAATCGACTTGGTCGTAGGTGTTAGGAAGTATATTGCCTCTACATTTGGTAGTCTCTGTCTTTGATTCTCAAGCTTCTCGACAACTAATTGAATGAATGAATGAATGAATGAATGAATGTAATGTTAGTGCCGACTAACACAATCAAACAAACTAATATTAAGTGTATATACCTGTGATCTTCTCCTCAGTGATATCAAACATCTGACAGCATGCAGATATGATACGCAATGCATCTTGATCTACGACCATAATCTTCCAACCATTGTTCTTCTCTGGATTGACCTGTCTACATATTTCATTTATAATCCCTATGTTTGTGTTGAGTGTCAGAGAGAGATTGACTTGATAGTGATGTCCGACTTGTCAAGAGACTTACTATCCTTTGCAATCGTTTTACAACTAGTCGCCATGTCTTTCTATATATATCTATCTCTATATTTCTAAATCTATTTACTAAATAATAATAATGTTTGTGTATATGTATGTGTATGTGTATGTGAATGAATAAATGAACCAAGTTGGTGAGTTCACTAACCCCAAAGTGTGATTCTGAATTCCCCCAGGGTCAACTTTGAAAAACTAATTCAAATAATCTACACTTGACGACAATATGGTGACTTTGGAGGATGTCCGGAGTTCAACCATTTAAAATATATTAATATATTATATAATTTTTAAAGTTTTTAAAGAGATCTGTAATATAGATATTAGAAATCCATTAATAAGATTCATACATTCATACATTCATCCCTTTATTTATTAGTTAAATATATATATACAGTATATTTCATATGTTATGGACACCCCTCCTCGAACAGGTACTATTGTGTTATGCCATGAACACGGCTGAATGTATTGTTATCTTGTCTGGCCCACTCGTACTGACGATAGTTCTTGAAGTTGGACTCAATTGTGGTCTCATCACAGAATACTATCTCCTCCCATTGCTCAACCGTCCAGTCTCGATGAGCCAATGCGAACTCAAGTCTTTGATCGGCGTTGTCTTGCTTTAGATCGTGCTTCCTGCTTAAACTGCGATAGGTGAGGCCTTCCTTTGCGGCAATACGTGATATTTGAGCCGTTGAAATGTTTGTTTCGTATCTCTCTTCAAGTTTGGCTTTCAACTCCTCCAGACTGATTACCTCTTTCCTGACCAAAGCTCTAATGATCCTCCTCCTAAGTCTTCGAGAAAACTTTGAAGGGCGTCCCGATTTGACGCGGTCCTTGAAGTCTCCTCGCTCTCCGTGTCGCTGAATAGTCCTGCTCACTGTTGATCGGGAAACATCAAACATTTTTGATATTAAATTCTTTGAATATCCTCTCGTCTTGGCTGCAACTATTCTTGCTCTCTCTGCTTCTGTTAATGACATGATTGATAGTTATCTACATAAATAATATTATATCTCTTCCAACTTAATGTTTGATGTTTGAACACATTCATTCATTTCCATTGCATAAATAATGGACATGTTCATTACTTCAACTAAAAAACTGTTTGTTTGATTGGGATAAATTAAATCCTTTTTTGGAAAGATACTTATAAAAGGAAATGTTGCAATAAAAGGTTACTACTATATTTGGAAGTGAACCAGAACATAGTCCCAAATTGGTATGAGATAACACAATAGTACCTGTTCGAGGAGGGGGTGTCCATAACATATGAAATATACAGTAATTCATACACTCAACAATTATTTCCAAATCTATGGTACTTGGTGGTCAAATCTCAGTTCATTCTCTTCCTCCAACTTTGACAGAACTTAACTGCTTGGAGTCATGTAGCCCTCCCGACACGCTGCCCCAATCACTTCAGACACTCAATTTGAGAAATCAAATTATTAGACAAAATTTGTTACCTTCATCGTTGACAAAACTTAGTGTACTTTACTTTAATCAATTATTTGAGGCTGGTATTTTTCCAAACTCTATTACCTCACTCACATTCTCATCGTGTCATAGATTAATTGAATATGGTCTATTGCCAAGATCATTGACTCACTTTCATATTGGCAAATATTATCTCCATAGAATGAGCATTTTTGGATCATTCCACAATACCCTTCGTAAACTATATATATATTCTGAGAATCTTTTCCATATTCCGTATGGAGTCCTACCATCATCACTTGAGAAATTATCCATATCTCCAATTTTCAATCAAGATAAATTAGAATTACCAATCAATTTGAAAAAGTTCACAATTAAATATCCCAGTTCAACAAACTCTGATAAACTAAATATTTTCCATTTACCAATCAATCTATATTCTCTAAATCATATCAAAGTGCTTAAAATAATTGGATTATATTTAAGCCAACTACCACCTTTGATAGAGCATCCCAAGTACAAATCACCTTCAATAAGAAATTTAAAAGTTAAATTATCCAATTGGGAACAAAGTGAGGATCAAGGAGTACTTGTTCCAAATAATTCATTGATATTATCTAGAGATAGAGCAATAGATATTTGTAAGAAAATGAACTCTAGTTTTCAAGGAGTCAAAGAGATATCAATGATAAATATTCTTCAAGGTAGATCCAAAATGGGCATTTGACCAATCAACCATATTAGTTATTGGGGACTTCTATGTAATCAACTATATACAAAAAATATTATTTATCAATATTGATTAAATAATTAATTACTCTATTAAATAAATTAATATTACTCTATTAAATAAATTAATATTTTTTACACATTGACAAAGTAATTATTTTGCCAACAAACAATAATAATCACCAAAGTATAATATTTTTGACAAATACAACAGTCAATGAATAATAACAATAATAATAACAATAGTTTGGTGATCATAAAGGTGCTAACCAATCGTACTTTAGTAAAGACAATCATAGATTCATGGACACTAAGATATGTTAACAAGTGTACAATCATTCATTGGATGGGTGCTGTTCGCCTCAATGATGAGACTGGACATTGTCCCGCTTATAGATCAAAGTATAGTGATTGGACTGATGTAGAGTCGATGTTAAAGCATCATCATTATGGTCTATTACGTTATAGAATCAAACAGAATGATGATATCAAGTTTGAGTCATATACTCCTACAACATCATTGTTCAAATATGGGCAGATTGATGATTACACATTCAATGCAGTCTATAGCAAGTATCGACAATACTTCAATCATAATATTATACTAAAGAAAGCTATCAAGACTGGTCAGAGCAAACATGTTATCGACATACTGTTGAAACAGACACAACCTATTGTGTTTGAACGCGATGTATCATCTTTGATTGAGCTATGCGATCGTGAATCATACGAGTTGCTCAAGTACCTCTTGGACTCTGGTCACTATAATCATATACAATGGAGTTGGTCACGTATCAACATACCAAGACTATTCGAGAAGGCATCAGCCTCATCGATTCGATGCCTTCTCAATCCCAACAACAATAACACTGAATCATTGATCGATCGAATCAAACAACAGTCGTGTCAATACATCCCTGAGATATTGGCCAAAGGTGATCAGCAACTCATTGATCAACTACTGTTCAAGGATGGTGTCAAGCAATTCGATGAACCAATTACAGCGCACTTCATGCTTCCAATCACAGCTTCACCAACACAACAACTTGAACGCTTTGAACGATTGTTGCCACAAGATGACACACTCCACGATCGATCACTCAATCACATTGCTACATCCAAGAGTGCAGCACTCTCTTTGCTCTCCTCTGCGTCGATCCAGATCCCTCGTCAAGACATAGACATTGGTGATGAACAAAGGTTGATCTTTGTCAAGCTTGGTGAGCTGGAGAAGACGATGATCGCACCGAGGAACAGAAAGTTGGATAGATACATTGTCCATGAGTACATTGTCACTGGAGACTGCATGCTCTTACCATACTTGATCATTCATCCAAAGAGGACCTATTACAAACATGAGGTGCAGAACATTGTCAATGAGATAATCAAACATGGCAACCTCACTCAACTCATTGTAGCCATTGGTCTGTTGGACAATGAGCTCATACCCAAGCACAATCGTCCAACTGATCGTTCATTATACTTTGGTGACATGTACAATGCATTCATCGATTCAGATAACATGACCAAGAGTCTTGAGTGCATCCAGTATCTCAATCAACTCAATGTTATCCAGAGCATTGCTCCACAGGTCGAGAGGAAACCAATCACACTGTTGAGGACACCACCAATGTTTGTGTTGGCATTCCTCATGTCCAGTGACAACAAGATATTCCCATTAGAGTTGCTTCGTGAGAAGGTTGTATTGATGGAGCCGCAACAGATCGACTATGTTCTCAACAACATGCCTTCATTCTTTGATCACTACAAAGGTGTTGGACTCAATGAGTTGGACCTTATAGTCTACACACATTATGTATCACTCAATCTAAACAACGATGACAACAACAACAACCGTGGCATTGACATCTTCAGATCGATACTGGACAACCTGCCACGGAAACACTTTACAAAGTTTGTAGAGTCAACTATACATTACTTTATATCTTATGGCAGGATGAACTTGGATGCTGTCAAGGTGATAATGGAACATGTACTTCATTTGGCACCGGCTCAAGTACTCTTATCAAAGATTGGTATACAAGGTGTTGTCAAAATGTTGTTAATATACAAGTATGATTATCATTTGGAGTACAAGTCCAATGATCTCACAATGGTATTCAGACTGGCCGTTGACTGCTACGTGACAGACTTGGCCAAGCACATCTTCAAATATCAGAAAGGACTTGTCCAGCCAAGCGCTCTCAACATGACCTCGTCAACTTGGAGCAAATGGAACATTGATTGATCACTTTTACGAGCTGATGGACCTGATTCAGCGAATGTTTCAAGAATTTGTTTGGATAACTTTTGTAATAACAAGTCATTAAATACAGCGTAGCCGGGACATGATCAATCATTGATGACCAATTGGTCAATTGAGTGAATGAGTAATAGTAATAATAATAATAATAGTTTGGTCATCCTTCAAGTTCTAACCAATCGTACTTTGGTAAAGACAATATTCCAATCTCACACATTAAGTCATGTGAACAAGAGTACAATAATACATTGGATGGAGAATCCTAGACCAAAGGATGAGAAGGGTCCTTGTCCTGCTTATCGTTCAAAGTATAGTGATTGGACTGATGCAAAGGCAATGTTGGAGCATCGTCAACATGGTCTATTACGATATAGAATCAAACAGAATGATGATATCAAGTTCACAACGTACACGGCACTATCAATGTTTGATTATGGACATATAGATGTGGACACTTTCAAAGCAGTCTACAACAAGTATCAATCATTCTTCAATCATAAGAACATACTCAATAATGCCATCAAATCTGAGGTCCAGGACAAACAAGTGATTGGCATCTTGTTGGAACAAACAAGACCGATGATATTTTATCGTGATGTATCCCGGCTGATAGATCTGTGCGAGAGTGGATCATACGAGTTGCTCAAGTATCTGTTGGACTCTGGTCACTACTATCATGTTCAATGGAAATGGTCACAAATCAACATGGAGAAACTATTTAAGAAGATATCAGCATCGTCTATTCAATACCTCCTCAACCCTGACAACAACTTCCCTCAGTCATTGACCGATCGAATCAAACGGAGCTCGAGTCAGTACGTCACCGAGATACTGGCTAAGGGTGACCAACAACTCATTGATCAACTTCTGTTCAAGGATGGAGTAAAACTATTCAATGGACCAATCACAGACCGCTTGATGCTTCCGATCACAGCTTCACCAACACAACAGCTGGAACGCTTTGAACGATTGCTTCCACTTGATGACACACTCAATGACCAAGCAATCAGTCGTATCTCAATGTCCAAGAGTATAGCCTTGAAGTTAACTGATGAGCTGCATTACACTCGTCAAGACACAGACATTGGTGATGAACAAAGGATGATCTTTGTCAAGCTTGGTGAGCTGGAGAAGTCGATGGTCGCATCGAGGACCAGACCGTTGGATAGATACATGGTACATGAGTACATTGTCACTGGAGACTGCATGCTCTTACCATACTTGATCATTCATCCAAAGAGGAGTTACCACAAACATGAGGTGCAGAACATTGTCAACGAGATAATCAAACATGGCAACCTCACTCAACTCATTGTAGCCATTGGTCTGTTGGACAATGAGCTCATACCCAAGCACAAACGCCGAGATGCTCCATTAGAACGCTTGGCATACTTTGGCAACATGTACAATGCATTCGTCGACGCGGATAACATGACCAAGAGTCTTGAGTGCATCAAGTATCTCAATCAACACGATGTTGTCCAGGGCATTGTTCCACAGATCGAGAGGAAACAAATCACACTGTTGAGGACGCCTCCAATGTTTGTGTTGGCTTTCCTCATGTCCACCGACAACAATATATTCCCAAAAGAATTGCTTCGTGAGAAGCTTGTATTGATGGAGCCACAACAGATTGACTTTGTTCTCAATAACATGCCATCATTCTTCAATCGCTACGCTGGTGTATGTCTCAATGAGTTGGACTTTATAGTCTACACTCACTATGCAATACTGAATAACAATCAACGTGGAAAGGACATCTTCAGTACGTTACTGTACTATGTTGGATGGAGAACAAAGGCGTTGGAGCCTACTATTCATTACTTCACGTCTCATGGCAGGATGAACATGGAAGCAGTTCATTTTATATTGGACCAGCTCCACTTGGCACCATCAGAGGAGCTCACAGCAAAGATTGGCATAGAAGGAGTTGTTAGAATGTTCAGATTGTTCAAGTTTGATCATCTATTGGAGAACTCAATCAACGACCTTTCAATCATGTTCAACATAGCAATAGTGTTCAACGAGCATGACTTGGCCAAGCACATCTACAAGTATCAGAAAGGAATGATCGATGCATACACTCTCCAAACCAACAGTTCATACATAGATTATTGGAACAATGAATGAATGATCGATTGATCGAATAAACTATCCTCATCCCAAGCTAATGAAGGATGGAAGTGATTATGCATTTATGGATAGGACTGGAACCTTCTCCTCGGCATCGATGATCGAGCTTCGTGGTCTGGGCTCAGGTACTCGTTTGTACACAATCAGTGAGAGTATGCATGTGATGTAGATCAGGACTGCATTGACAAGGAACTGCATGCCAGGCATGTAGAATGGTGCGCTTGAACTGATAAAGTAGGCGAATATGTTGGCTGAAGAGTAGGATCCAGCCGCAGCGCCCAGCGACGCCAGTGATGACACACCCGAGAGCACCGTGCCCTGGATATCGGGTGGGGTGGCTTTTGATATGATTGATTGAATAAGATTGATGATAACCAAACTGAATGATCCAAGGCATATAGACACCTGCCACATGTACTGATCGAATGCAAACGTGTATGCAATGTGGAATGTCGCACTACAGAAGAAGCACACAACTACCAATAGTCGCTCGGCTACAAGTTGGGTCGAGGGTCAAGGGTTAGTTAGCTGGTGCGGTGAGGCCAATGGATGATCATCCAGAGCATATACTTACAGAACCACCTAAGAAGCAAGGGTATGGCAATGCCACTCCACACAAACACGGCCACTCCAATGAGACTGGTGCTAACGGCACACTGCCAGGGAATCCAGCCATAGCGTAGTTGGGTGTAGTAGAATGATGTGGTGAGGGTATCTTGAAGCGTGAAGTTGAATGATAGATTGAGTAGGGCGTAAAAGATGATGTACTTGGACGAGCGGAACAGCATGAGGATGGCGCTGAATGGGTTGGTGTTGGCCTTTACAAGGTTGGCGCTGGCCGGCTTGAGTCGACCCTCAGAGTAGTGAAGTGAGTTGACGATGGGCAGCAGACAGAACATGCCCGCAATCAAGAAGCCAATGTTTCCAAACACGGCCACATTGAATGAGAACTTGAGGAAGAGGATCTCAATAAGAGGACTGCCCGCCAGTGATATGCCCATGCCTGTGCCGACGATGATGAACCAGGTGGCGCGCTCGGCCTTGGTCGTGATGTCTGCCAGGTAGGAGAACACGATGGAGATCATTCCGTTGGAGACACCGGCCAGCGAGTGACTGATATACAGCGGGATGATCACCTTCTTCCAGCTGGCCAGGCCAATCATCAGCATGTCAATGATCTGCAGTAGTTGGATGAGTGCCATGATCCACTTGCGTCCAATGCGATCAGACATCATGCCGAGCAGGGGTGAGAGCAGGAAGTTGGCGACGTAGGGTAGGGAGTCGGCGATGGACTTTAGATGGGCAGCCTCACTCTCGACCTGCTGGCTGGTATAAGTTGGATGGTGATACTTGACATACTCGGTAAAGACCAGTGGCAGCATCAGTCCGGACATGACCACGGTGCACATGCCAAGTGCAAAGAACACATTGATCATCACCTTGTCCTTGAAGAATGCCTGGCGCCAGATCGGTCCGGCGTCCAATGCATCACTATTCCCTTTTTTGATCAAAGGATCATGCTCCGAGGATAGTTTGTCATTGTAGTTGTCATCGACAACACGGTCCAATGGAAGTTTGTCCTTATCACCATAATCATATCCATTATTATATATTGGTACAATTACATTATTACTATTATTATTAATATTATTACTACATTCATCTATCCATTCTTGGACAGGTGGATCATCATTATTCATACTTTCCTTCTTCCTTATTATTATTTATAATTATAATTATTAATATTAAATTATTTATACAAAGTATGATATACTATACTACTACTTGCTAGTTCTCAAGATCAACAACGACCTCTCTATGTTGTCTCTCCACCTCACCCTCTATCTCTCTGTTTCTAAGGTCAATGATGTCTATAGACCTTGTTGTTGTTGTGTCTGTGTATAGGTTCGTTGTCGATTGGGCTTAGAAGAGTGTGATTGGATGTTGTTGAAGAAGAAAGGTATTTAAGAATAATAATAAATAAATAGTAGTACAAGGTGACTACACTTAAAAGTAAGTAAGTTGTTAATGGCAAGGGGTGCGCTCACTCTATGTTTGTGGATGAGAGAGGTGTTAGTGATTGGAGTGGGTGTGCACATTGGATAGATAGAGACAGAGGAGGAGGAGAAGTATAGATGCTGTTGATGAAGGCCTACCTGCCAAACCTATGCAGTAAGTACACAACAGGAGTTGATGAATGGATGGCCTGCCATTTGTCACCACTTTCTTGTGAGTATGATGAATACACAGGGAGAGGGGCAGGAGAAGGTTTGTCATTGTCCGACACACACTCCTGGGCCAATTGGGGTGCAAGATCATTGTGAAAGGAATCCATCCATTCATTCATACAATTCATTCAAACTTTTAGGCTGGCATCGTCATCGAACAGAAAGAAAGAGAAGAAGAATCCGATGCAAGTCTTTGTTTGTTTTTGTGTGTGTTTGATTGTTTTTTTGATTCTCTTTGATTGATTGTCAGTTGAGCCACTGTGAGATTGAATTGTTTTGTTTGTTTTCCAACTGCCCAACATAAATCAATGATCACGTTATGCCAATCGCCAGCATTCCACCATCAAAATTAGAAATATATATTTATATTTACAGATTGGCGTGAAGTATCTTTATTAGATCTTATTCTCTCTTTCGAATTATATCTCCTCCATCTCTCTTTTTTTATTTTTCTACACGTATAAATATCATCCATGGGTACTCCAATGTTAGTTTGATGATGATAACGTTTGATTAATAATAGGATAAACTGAGTCCAATTAATAATAATGGAAATTTCCATATTGGATAGTAGATGGGTGGATAACTCTTTCCAGTTGTAAAGACAAGTAAGAGGAACTAGTTTGACTTGCTGATTGAGCGTCTTGACTTGAAGTTTTTTCATCAAAGAGCACATGACTTCTCACACTTCAAAAAAAGTGATGTTTCATTCAACTTCATTCATTCACTTCACGATACATACATATATAATATATATAATATTAGAGTAGGAGGATACAGGATAATATAGACAAGCCATGGCATCATTCTTACCATCAAACTTGTTGATGATGTTTGCGGCTAGGCCTCCTCTGCCATTTATGCCACCACCTGAAATACCAAAGCTACAGAACTACTCTGGTCTATCATCATTCCTACAGGAGTTCAAGAATGCTGGTTCAACAGATGCAGTGCCACCTGCACCCCTAATCAGTCGTGATAAAGTAGACAGAGAGAAGAGAGAGAAGATACAACTACAGAATAATGAGAAGAATCAGAAACTTTTGAAGCAATGTATGTTGTTGACATCGATGTTGATCAAGCATTAACCATTAACTAACAATCAATCAATTTTAATATGAATAGGGGACCCTCATTCAAATACCAAGTCGACAGGTGACCCTTACAAGACATTGTTCGTCTCGAGGATCAGCTACAAAACCTCTGAACAACAACTTACCGAGTACTTTGAACAGTTTGGACCCATAAAGAAGATAAGACTGGTGACTGACCAGGAGGGCAAGTCCAAGGGCTACGCCTTCATCGAGTTTGAGAAGGAGAGAGATATGAAGAGTATGCACATCAACTCAATCAATCAATCACAATCAATCAATCAACATACTAACCTAACTTACTCACTCAATTGTAGACGCATACAAGTTAGCTGATGGTGAGAAGTTGGAGGACAGGAGAATGTTGGTCGACATTGAGAGAGGAAGAGTTATTAAGAATTGGAAGCCAAGGAAGTTTGGAGGTGGACTCGGTAACACAAGACTGGGTGGTCCAGATGTCAATCAGACATTCTCAGGCCGTGAGCTTAATGAGAAGCGCGAGATGGATAAGCGTCGTGAGGAAATGGAGAAAGAGAGAGGCAGTGGTGGTGGTGGTGGCGGTCGACCATCTTTCCAATCGCGAGGTGGTGGCCCAGAGCGCAGAGATAACAGTTCTGGATTCCGTGATAGACGTCCCTATGACAGACCGTCGGGAGGTGGCCGTGGAGGATACAGTGGCGGCGACAGAGGTGGTGGCGGTGGTGGCGGCGGCTATGAACGCAGAGATGACAGAGGTGGCCACGAGTCAAGAGGCTCGTACGGCGGTGGCGGAGACAGAGGAGACAGAAGTGAAAGAGGAGGATATAGTAGCAACAGAGACAATGGCAGCAGTGGAGGAGGCGGCTACGACCGCAGAGACAGCAGCAGCGGCGGAGGTTACAACAGCAGCAGCAGAGATGGTGGCGGTGATCGCGGCGGCAGAGATGACCGTGGAAGAGAAGACCGCGGCAGCAGAGACGATCGCGACAGAGGAGGACACAGCAGCAGCAGAGACGACAGAGGAGGCGGAGGTGGATATCGCGATGATCGTGGCAGCCGAGATGACAGAGGAGGCAGATCGTCAAGTGGAGGAGACTACAGAAGACACGATCACGATGGTGGACATCGTGGCGGTGGAAGCAGTGGCGGAAGGGAGAGAGAACGCGACAGAGAATATTGATCAATCGACTGGCCAGCTGATCAAGAGAGCAAGTGGTGAGCGATCATCCTCGCGTAATGTGTGAACCAACAACAACATCATTGACATGGACAAGCCAAGGAAGGAACGATGGATGGATCAATCAACCAATCAATCAACAAACATAACTCATCGGTAATGAATAAGGTAAGGTTACACTATATGTACATTCATTGTACAATGCACGCCTCACAAGGTTGCTTCAAACATACACAAGGATATCCTCTAAAGGTAGGCTTTGTAGGTATCGTTGAAACGTTATATTAATGATCATCATCCTTTCCCCTCCTGTTGTGCTCCACACACACATAGCAGAGACTGCTATCCGGTTGGTATCCCAAACTCCTTTCCCTACCCATCCCATCATCATTATCATCACGTTCACATATCACATCACTACACTTCATCAATCCGCGTCACGTCCATCACATCATCATCACTCCCAACAATCTCTCCACCCCAGCTCTCTTCATCACTTTCTCATCACTCAATAAAGGCTCACGAAAGCAGCAAGGTTGGTATATAGTGCAAAATGCCCGCGAGTCAAAGTCTCTCGCATAGCTGGCGTGTTCATTGGTGCCATGTCCAGGTAAGCGATCCAGCTTGAATATCCAACAGTATTGTGATCACACCAGTGATGCGCCGCCAAAGATGATTTGATTGACATTATAGAGCATCCAACAAACAACAACAAGAACATTCATTCATGCATGTAGACTGCATTACTTAAAGACTAGTACTGGACAGTTGGCGTGTCTATGGTGTGGATGAGATGTTGATTGATTAGTTCTAACTGCACGACCCCCTTTGCAGTAATCATCATCACTCACTTTACAGCATATTCGTATGTATCATGATGTCCATCAAGCAATCTATGTAAGATTGGCTTGTTCTCAATATCATGTCCAACGATCAACTATGATTCGGTTTATCCACCCAGTAGAGAGCAATGAGTTAGTAACAGCCCCATGTTATTCTTCGATCATTGTCGGTGTTGAATCAGATCCATGACTAATGCCCCCATACATACCATATCCACCTTGTGTTTCTCGGCAAACTCGCATATCACTTGATTTGTAGACCTGGTCGTCTCGATCACTTCCACATCAAATGGTATCTATATTGAATGAATGTATGTTTGTATAATATGTATGTATGAATGTGGATGTATGGATGTATGGATGATAAGATGGACAATGGATTGTTAGAGCTGGGCTATCATAGATCAATCTGCACGGCGTGACAATCCATTGTTCAAATTACATACCCTCATTGATTCCATCTCTTTGGTATAGGCCTCCATTCCTTTAATACCCAACTCCTTCCTCTGTTCTAGGTATTTATCGCACACTCCTACTCTCATCTTGTCAACGATATGTACAATAAATAATTGTGTTGTCCTTCTTTCATCAAGTATAGCCTGTGCCATTGCCCTTTATATATATATATTGCGTTGAATGAATAATTGATCTTCATCATCTTTTGTAAATGAATGAATAATACATACCATTTGAATGCTCTATCATTCACATCTGATCCATCCACACAAACCATGTACTTATAAACCATTGTTATTAATATTCCTTATTCTTTATCTTTATAGGTATTACTTCTATATCAATGAATGAATCAGGTATCCTTAGCCTACTTGCAACAACCTTATTTTTGAATATGAGCGAGAGAACCCCAAGAGTATGGGTGATACCACAACTCTCTCCATCTAAACACACACTCTATCTATTGTGGTGTGTAAAACAAACGTTGTGTCCTAAACATTACCTTTTATGGTAGTGTGTGGGATTCTACTAACAAGATGAAGATCGTGGAGTAAGTCACTACACCAAGGCAACTTTAAAATAAAAAACAATTCATACTTTTTTTAACAAACAGATATATATATTTTGTATTATAAACAGATAATAGATCATCAAATAATATAGACTAACTATTTGATGATCAACAAAGATAGTATGTAGATCACAAACTTTGACTAATGACACCACTTTGACACCCTTCGGAATCATCGGTCAACTTTGGTTCTGGGAAGGACCTTGTTGGGAAGTTGGTACAAAGAGGGGGCGCAAAGATAAAGATGAACCATCAAAAAGATATTTCAACTGTTTGAAACGGAACAAATATCTCGGGTACTTCACGTTGATCCCTGAGTGAGTAAGCACAAGATATTAAATCCTAGATTCAGTCTTCGGATGACTGTGAACTTGAAGAATCAAAGATACCTCACCTATGTACTGTCTGTCTCTTTGAGGAAGTCCTGACATTTCAAAAAGACAAATAATAATAATAATCGAATAAGATAAGATCCACTTCAATGGCACGTCAATCAATCAATATTCCTGTATTGGTGATATCAATAGTATACTTGCTAAGTATAGTCGTAGGAGTTTCTAAAGCACAAGCTATTGAACCATCACAATGTATGTTTGATCCTCAATCATTCATAACTTTCCTAACATATTTATTTTAGTGACTTCATTAATATGGTTGGCTAAACAATACAAGGTGAACAATTGGAACTTGGCTGCAACTGAATGTGCCTCCTTTGCCACCACCTCTGTCAACACTCTAAAGTGTGACGGATCGGATATTATAACAATGTATGTATATATAAACTACAACTTATCAAGAATTATTCATCCTTAACATAATACAATATGCCTCTCTAGAACTATTACATCTACAGGAACAAATAATGGATCCCCAGGTGGCATACCATATCTTTATTTCCCTAGATTAGATGAACTATCAATCACTCTTGACAAGGGAGTTGTTGCCAACCAAACAGCCAATTTGATTGATCTTTTGGACAACATCAACAATGTTAATATGTACACTCTTGGGTATGTCCATCCCTATCAATCAATTTATTCATTAACTAACCTCGTCGTTCAATCAATCAATTATCCAGTCTTGATGGGCTTTCTCTCCGATTCCAAACAGATTTTCCAAAGTTCCTTAGACCTTTGGGTAGATTGTATGAAATTAAACCTCCTTCATCATATCAATCATACATACTCACTAACTTAATCAACCAACCAATCAATAATTTAGTGAACTGTACAATATCAAGATGATGTCAGACTTGTTAATGTTTCCAAATGCAACATATGTTACACTGAGGAATTTAACATTTGTAAACATTAGTCACTCTGTTATATTCCAATCCACTAAGAACTACAGCACTGAGTTTATGTATATGGAATACCCATCAAATACTCCATTCTCACAGTTCAACATTACTTCAACAATATTCCCCAAACTTGAGTACCTGTAAGTAATCAGTCAATCAACTTGACCAATCAATACTAACCTTTCATTCATTTAAGCATAATGTCCACCAATCAACCTTTTAATTATATTCTCGACTCAATCTCAATCAATAGACTGTAAGCTACTCATTCAATCATCAACCATCATGATAAAATATTAACAACAATGATTAAATTAGTGAGTTAACTAGCCTGGATGCATCTGCAAGACCAAACAAAATCAATATTATCCAGGCACCACTGCTAGGTGATATGACTTTGGTTGGATTCATAATCTCACCAACCAATCTGGCACATTTGACTAGTCTATCAAGTTTGTAAGTTGGGTCACAATCCATCCTCATCATCCCCCAACTCTCCACCTAACCTTACATCCGACTATAGCTTTGGAAGTTTCATTAATCTTATTACCGACCTCCCTCCTCTAGGCTACCTGTAAGTACACCTTTGTCGATCCATCAATCAATTATTAACCGTTCAATAACAAAGTGCAATTAATAATGGATTCCTTACCAAGTTCCCTTCAACCAAATGGATGAAGCCTTATGGAGAAATGTATGTTACAAGCTCCAATCAATCAATCAATCAATCATTCAATCACATATTTACACAATATATTTCCACTCAGCCATATTGAGACAAACAATATATCTGGTATACTTCCAGACTACACATCTCTACATCCAAGAGTACTTCATATACAAGAGAATCCTTTTATCACGGGTCCATTGCCTGAGGCTGCTTGTGAGATCTATGAAGTCAAGTTTCAAGGTACTGATATCACCTACATCCCACAATGCTTCTATTGCTACTTCTACTATGTTGGCGATGTATCCAACAACCTTCCAGCACCAATGAATTTCAAATGCAGTAAGTAGTGGATTACAATATCTCTCTTGATGGTCATATACTATTAACATATCTCGATCACATCATTATCAGACTACACTTTGGACAAGTTATTCTATATAAGGTTCCCCGGAGAGAACATTACAATTACAGGCACCAACCTTGGTTATGGTGATAAGTCAGAGAGTGCACCGAGTAACTTCTTTATGGACATCCCAAACACTCGTTTCCATTATGTCCCATCGAAGCCAAACGGTGAGGACACTTTGGTATTATCAAAGTATTATGGTTATAATGTCACAATATCATGGATAACAATAGATAGAATTGATAAGATTGTGGATGCAAGTTATAGATTTGGAACATTACATGTTGAATCATTTGGAGACTACTCAATTGGTACTGGATTGGATGATGTACTAGTTGATAACATTACTTGTGATAGATTGGAGCGTACAAACACAAGCTACATTTGTGAAATTGATAATTACATCTTGACTCCATCAATCATGGCAACACAAAGGTTACTCACAATCATGGGCTACTCAAAAAGTGGATCTTATTTCAATATTCAAGACAAGTCTTTGGCATTGTCTGCATCAAGAGTGACAGTTGATGGTGGTGATATTGAGATCAAAGGTTACTTTGGAAAGGTTGGCAATATCACATTGTTGATCAATGATCATTCTTGTCAAGACATTATTGCTACTCCTACTTCGATCAAATGCAAAGTTGGACCAAACCCTCAAGGCCCAGCAAGACTATTCATACAGATAAATGGTGTCTCCTTCATCTCGGACAACATTGTCTCCTTCTGTACGTAACAATGTTATCAAACTATTATACTTACTTACATTCACCTCACCTGCTCAAACAGATGATTCAATCGATCCATGTTCATCAATCAACTGTCAAAATGGTGCAACCTGTGTTGATGGCGGATGTGTTTGCAACAATGGATTTGGAGGATCATACTGTCAATCACAAGTTGTTTCAAATTCAACAGTATATGCCAACAATGACTCTCCATCAGTGGCAGTAGTCGTATCACAAACGACACATTTCGAATTGAACCTTGAATCAATCCATGAGATATCAATTGACCGTTCAATCATCAAGAGCATAGACATCTTTGATCAATGGTACTACTCAACCTGGATCAATGATTCAGTGATCTCCCACCAATATCGATACTCAAATGGTACTAGTGTTGATGATGAGGTGTCAGTGTCAGTCCTATACCAGAGCTCATCAGTTGCCAGAACAATCCAATTCGCTGGGCAATCATACTACTACCCGCCAAACTCACTCAAGATGACTGTGTATATCAATGGCTGGCGATACAAGTCTAACCTCAACTCACTTCGTGTAGTGTTCAGCACCCAGCTGAAAGGCGGCCAATCAGGAGGACGCTCGCCTGATACCAAGTGTGGAGGCAAGACAACGAACTACAATGAGCCCAATGGAGATGACATTCTCTTCACCACCATGACGAATGATGGCTTGGTATACTCTGGCAGATTCCTCCCAGTAGCCATGGCGGATGGCCGTCCAACACATACAAGAAATGAGATCATCAAAGCAACTGACACCTCCACACTCATCGGTCTGACAGTGGCTCAATGCTCTCAGTGCATATTTGATCCAGATGTGACAGTACTTATAGATGCCGATAGTGTTGCCGAGTGCGGTGATCAAGGTGGACCAACATGGGCCACATGGAAGATTATAGTGGTGGCTGTTGTAGCATGTGCCGTGGTCGTTGCAGTTGTGCTAGCCATCTTCATCTTTGCACGTCAAAAGGCAGCGACCAAGCGACAGAATCGTCACATCGTCAATAAGCTACAACAACTTGGATAGATATATAATACATCGTGATCGACCTTTGATGGGCGGGTTTATGATCTTGCCTTCTTTGTTGCTCTTCTTGTTCGACCTGTAATGCTACTAATACTTGACTTTGGTGCCTCGTCTGGTGCATCTTCTGCCTCTTCCTCTTCCTCCTCATCATCCTCCTCATCATCATCATCCTGTGATCTTTTCTTGTTGCTAGCCTTGTTACTCTTGGCACTCTTGCCTCGCTTGCCACCCTTGGCAGCACCCTGGACACCATTTGATTGTTTGAACTCTGCAATCTCATTGGCAAAGAGGATAGTGTGTCCCCAGCCTGCATGATCACCGAATCGCTCCTTCCAGAACATCCTTATATCCTGGTATATCTTTGGAGTCAATGTCTTCTTGGCCAACGAAGGCATGTGTTTCTTTGATATAGTGAATATATGTGTGTCGATTGGTACAATGTCCAGCTTGTCCAATGAGAACAGACATACACAGTCAGCAACTAAATTGATTGATTAAGTTAGTACATTTGATTGTTTCGGCAATCGCCAATCAAACAATCAACGGACATACCCTTCTGTCCTACGCCCATGAGTGAGGTCAACTGTTGTTGTGCGACCTCATGTGATTGAGTGCGAAGTGAGAGTAACCATTGATCACCACCCTTCTCTTGTACTTGCTGAGCAGCCTTGACGATGAACTTTGATCGATAACCAAAGCCAAGATCATCGAGTTGTTTTTGTTGTATCTGGACAAGTTGATCGAGTGATGGGAATCGATGGAAGTCCACTCCCGCGTGGCTAGTGATGATCGGACCAAACTTGGACAGTGACTGGACCATGTTTGTGATCCTACTGATGTGATTGTTCTGTGAGCATATGAAGCTGAACAGACACTCGAGTGGGCTTTGGCGCAACAAACGTAGTCCTTCAAAGCCAGTGCACACAGTAGCAAACTGTTTGTTCAATGAGTGATCGCCCGTCGCCCACTGCTTACACAGTGATGTAAGATTGTGTCCAAGGTTAAAGTAGTCAGAGATGCGTTGACTACGTGATTGTTGATTGAATTGGCCATTATCATTGTTGATTCGTCTCAACTCATCGATGAACTTGTATTGTAGTTGGTCATTGACTTTACGCAATATGACCAAATGATGGTCGAGTGGACCTGCCCAGCAATCATCTGGACCATATTGTTGTTGTTGTTGTTGTTGACCATCAATATTCAATCGTCTCCATCTGAAGCATTGACCTGAAAGCAGTGTCTTTCTCAAGTCCAATAGATTGCCATTCAACTCTATTGACTCCCAAGTGTCCATTGTCACAAAGTCATCATTGATAGATGTTGTGTTTGTAGTTATAGTCGTGGTCGAGGTCGTAGTCGCTACACTCATGCTTGTGTATCTTCTAATTGATGTAATAGTATATGTTGTTCGAGAGGGGAAGAATGATGTTGTAAACAATCTTATGCACTTCATCATGTTGTTTGCCCTTCATCATCAATGTTTGTGGCGCCAATCAATTTCTGTTTGAGTGTTTGTGCAAAAAAAAACGAAGAATCCATCAAAAAAGACGAAAAACGATTCATTCTCCACTCAATCTCACTTTAGTTTATTCAAACAGATAAAGATAGATACAGATAAAGATGTTGAACGGAAGAGAAAAGAATGGTGATTTGAACATCAACTGGAAGGAGTACGCATTGGGTGCGAACCATTACAAGAGAAAGACAGTTGGCTTTGGCAAATATGACAAGAGAGAGAAGGAGTATGAGAAGGAGATGTAGGTGTATACAATCATTCGTTCAGTGTTGTGGTCAACTAGCCAGTCAGCCACTGACCTCATGCTCTGTCCCATCAATAGCTTCATAAGAGAGATGTCAATCATACAAGGAGGAATTGGATGTGCAATTTGGGATGCAGCCATCATCATGTCTAGATGGATTTACAAACATACACAAGCTTTCGAGGGACAGAGGGTACTCGAGCTAGGCAGTGGCGTAGGATTGCCTGGTATTCTCGCCGCACACTACTGTGATCGTATCACATTGACTGATTATCTACCACCTGTGAGTATGATACCCTACCCTGGGAATAGTTCCGTCGACTAACATACATACCATTGATAGCTGCTTGAGAACCTCCAATACAACGTTGATATGAACTCAAAGAAAGAGACATTGGATGGCGATGATGCTGATGATGAGGAGGCCGCTAGGGTCAATGCTAGAATGATGGACATCAAGTCAAAGACAGAGATAAAGTATTTGAACTGGGATGAAATTGATAATGTAGGTACCATTCAACATCATGATGGGATGGACAGGACATGCTTTAGACTCACACCATGGTACCCATGCCGACCTCACACAAAGATACAAGTGGCAGATGATGAGCGATATGACATTATATTTGGAAGTGAGCTCACTTACAGCTTGCTGAGCGTGGACAACTTGATCAAAGTGATCGAGAAGTACTTAAAGCCAGATGGTGTATTTTATGAGATATTGTCCGATGATAGAGATGTAAGTTTATTGACGTGAATGGAGAGTGGAAGGATATTGGAACTAATGTGTCATAATGTACGACCCTAGGGCGTAAGCTATTTCTTGGAGAAAATGAAAGAGAGACAGTACAAGTCACACATTGTTCCAGTGGACAATCAGTATCTTGGTAATTATGGCACGAAACAAAGAGAGGAGACCTACAAATTCTATACATTCATGCTTAACGGTGGTATGGCAGCTGCATCCAGCAACCGTGTACTAATGGAATAAATGGTACTCTAAGAGTGAAGAACCGAATATTATTACTACTACTCCTATGAAAGCTTGGTATCCTCAATAATCCTATTATTGTCATAATTATTTTCTATTGTTTGATTATTAATTTTATTAATTGAAGCCAATATCATTCCAATTATTATAACTCCAAACCATGTCATCTTCATAATGAAGTAGATGACAAGAAATAGTAAGAGGAGATGTTTAAAAAAGTTATCCATCTTGATCGAATAATAGATAGATTGGTTGTATGATTGATAGATTAATTGATTGAGATTTAATATTATTGTTGTTGAATAATAGAACAATTTAAATTAATTAATAATTATTCAATTCAATATTTCCATTATGCAAAGATGAGTCATTAGTTATGCTGATGGTTTGAGTTGTCCAATTTATTATTATTACTTTGGCAACAACAACACCAGTATTACTGAGATGTTGTTGGCCTAATTATGTTACTATTTTCTGTTATTATCGATGTTGTTGATGATTGTTGATGACGTTGTTGGTTGATGTTATTCTGTTGTTGGACGATGGATGGAAATTATTGTTATTATTGACCAGTCGAGTCTTTGTTATAAATAAATAAGGTTGGATATGTATTTATATATATTGATGGGATGATTGTGTATGTTGTTGTTGTTGTTGGACAGTTGTTGGTTGTTGTTGATTGTTGGTTGTTGATGATGTTTTGAATAAATAATGTATGCACGTATGTATGAATGTCTAAAAACTAGAGGTGATGGTACCTTGACGCGACACGGGACACATCTAATTGTTGATGTATGTATAATAAGCAAAGTCATTGACAAACTGTGCCATATGTCTGTTGAACGTTGGATGATCCTTGTCCTCCTTGAACTGAGTCCTAATCGACATCTTTTGCTCATTCGTCAAGTTGGCCTTTTGTGACAAATATGCTGTAAAGAACTGTTATTGTTTGATGTGTATTGGTTAGTTGCCTGTCCTGTCTGACCTTGTAACTTATTGCTGGACCTACCTCATTGAAGAACTTGTTAAAGTTGACAGAGGCAAAGTGGTAGATGGTGTTGATGATGTCCTCAGCCTGGACACTTTGGACTTTGGAGATGAGCACGTCAAAGAAGACACCAACAAAGGAGCATCCAAAGATTGGTTCCTGCATCGCGATCCTCTCGTAGAGCTTGTGCTTGTGATTGAGCTTCTCAAAGTAGTCCAGGTTCTGCTTGAATAAATTTACATCGTTCTGTTGGAAGGTCGTCTGGAATGCACCCATGATGGCATTAAGTTGTTGTTGTGATGTTGTGTTTGTGTTGTTGTTGTTATTATTGTTGTTGGCGTTATTGTTGTTGGTGTTGTTGTTGTTTGTATTATTATTATTGTTGTTGTTGCTAACCATGCTATTACTGATACTAGTGTTACCGAGCATCAGCGCATTGGCCGCTGAGTTGGTGGTGGTCGATGGGAAGAACTGTCGCCAATGATTGTCGAGAATCGAGAAGAGCAATGTGAAGAACAGTGGCCTCAGCTGCGAGTCTGACTCAATGATCACTGGGTAGATCTTCTCCATGGCAAAGTTGATGATCGATGAGAGCAATGTTTCGAATGAGTGGCCATAAGTCTGAATCACAAATGTAAGAATCTCGATCAACTTGCGAATGATGACCTTGCCCGTCTCATTTGAACCAACCAGCAGTTGCTTGATGTTGTCGCCACCCAATATCTCCAAGAATGTTCTGTAAGTGAGTGAGTGATTGAGTGAGTGAGTGAGCTTGGATAGTGAGGGCAGGGCTAGTCACTTACGTTATGGTTTGTTGAGTGAATGTCACACCAACCTTGGACTTTAGCGACTCGAACAATGTGAAGAAGAAGTCAAGGATCGACTCTAGGATGTCCGCGTTGCTAACGTAGATCCTGAACATGACGAGGGTGACGGGCAATGTGTCCTGGATGGCATCATGCAGGATGCCCTTGGCCTGGTTAGAGTCRGGAACTGACCTTATGATGGCGGCCAGTATCTTGAGCACGCGCTGCACTCTCTGAATGACCTCCTCCTTGTTGAACAGCTTGTTATCAATGAATCCCTGTATCTGAGGGATCTCCAGATATTGACATGTGATTCCTTTGATGAATGGGGAGTACTTTGGTCTCCTAATATCAAACTGATGATGAATAATTGATTGAGTGTAAGTGATCATGGTCGTGCGATTGGGTGATTGAGATACTTACTTGATGGCTTAAATTTACATTCGATGGTGGTATGAGTATGGTGTTGGAGATGGCTGAATAAATAATGCTTTGGACGGCAGGCGGTAGAGGTGTGCAGATGTTGTGGATGTTGCCAATGACGGCATCCATCTGGTTGAGGAGGTTGAGTGGCTTGGCAATGGAGACGATGGAGGTCAACAGGTGTCCAGCCTCAATGGATACCTTCTCGGGCACAGTGCGATCAAACAATGGCACGATAATGTTGATCAGTCTCAGAATGAGGGTGTCAAAGTCTGGCTGTTGGTTAGGGGATGTTCGCACCTGAGATCCATACTCTGACAACCAATAACTAAACGATCGCAGTGTACTCAGTATCTGTACTTGACTGTTGGATGTGTGTGGCGCGAAGTGAGTTGGTTAGATAAGTTGATTGATTGAGTGAGCGAGTGATTGAGGGACTTACAGCATCTCCCAATCCTCGCCATATCGATGAGTAGTGTTGATGGTGAGGAATCTACACATGTCGATCATCTTTTGGAAGATGAAGTTGCCAGCGGTAAAGGTCTGTACAAAGAGTGCTACAAACTGATGCGAAAAACCAGCAAACAGTTGTAGAATGGTTGTGACGTCCTGTACCATCTGGTTGAGCTTGGTATCATTCTGATCGATCATACCCTGTGAGATCATCTCCTCAGCCTTTCCAAAGAATGCTGTTACATTCTGAGAGAACAAAGGATACTAGAGTGATGTTGGTATTGTTAGTATGTGAGTAATATTGATTGAATGATTGATTGAATGCTTGATTTGATGCTTACCAGACTCTCCAATCCTTTGTTTGGATAGATCTCAGTGATCTTGGTGATGGTCTCAATGCAGTCTTTGATGAACTGGGCGCGTGGCGAGAGGATGGTCTCCATGTCGTTGTCAATGTCCTCATTGTCGTCCAACTGCGACAACTGGTTGTTATAGGCGTTGAGGATACGCTTGACCAACTCCAACTGAAGCAGGATCATGCCATCGGTGTACTTGGTGGGGCCGGGCAGTCCCTGCTCGATCGTCTGCGAGTGCAAATACTCGAGGAACGTCATCCATATGTCCATGCACACCTTGAACGCCTCGACCGACTGCTGCATGAATGTGTATTGGAAGAAAAGACCGAGGAAGTCTGTGATGGGGAAGTTGGGGTTGGACTCCACGCGTCTCAGGTGATTGGACACAAACAACTGGATGAACTGCGTGAACTTCTCGATGAACTCGGGCGTGTACTGCTGCGAGATGTTGTTGGCCGTCGTGATATCTGTCATCAGCGAGTATATCTGACGGAAGATGCGCACGAGGAACTCTTCAAACTCCTTTGGCACACAATTCTTTGACAGTATCTCGTTCAGACATGTGAGTGCTGGGATGCTACTCTTCTCCAGTCTCAGATACTTGAACAATGTATCCAACAATGATGGAGTCAACAATTCATTCAATGGTATCCATGAGAAGTAACTTAGCAATGCATCTAATGTGTATGATTGATTGATTGAGTATGAGTGAGTGAGTGAGTGATGGTCGCCACATGATCATGGGGATGGATACATACCAAACACTGCCTTGGTCTGGTTCTTGGTCTCAACGCTGAAGCTGCCTGTGTATGTGTTGGTGTCGGGCGAGCCGACTTGGAATGGTAGAGAGTTCTCCTGCTTGAGCTTCTTGTGGGCGTTCTGGACAAAGAGTTGATCGAGGTACTTGGTGAGCACATCGATGATCGTCGGCACCTGCTCGAGCAACAGCTTCTTGAGTTGATCCTTTGACTGCTGTGACAAGACCTCCTTAGTGGTCATGAACTCCTCAGATATATATTGTAACAGATTGATACCCTTGACGCTAGTCTGTGGGTTCTGTAGTTCATTGATCGTCGTGAGTGGATGGGTTAGAGGCGTGATCAAATCGATCGATCGATCAGTTGGCAATCGAATACATACCCTGACCAAGTTTGATATGTTGATGATGTACTCATGAGAGCTTTGATAAAAGTCAATTCGACCAATGTCTGCAATGACCTGTCCAAGCTTCTTTGTAATGTATTGTGGTAGAGTCTAGTCGAATGATGAAGTTGATGTTAGTAATCCACAAAGTTGAAGTCACGTGACATGTCGTCGTACTGCTCATCTGAATCATTCCTGCTCCCTTGCTCCTTCATCACTCTTCACCTTCCTCCTGCTGCTCATCCACTCACGCTCGCACTCCACCCTGCATCCTTAATCCTGCATCCTGTAGCTACACACCTTGTTGTTGAGATAGAGATCAAAGATGAATATCTTTGTGTCGTTCTGCTCCTGATTGGACAGGGTCGACCATGACTTGGTTATCTTGTCCTCCAAAATCGACAATGAGAACCAATAGACGTATTGACTAGAGGTATGCGTTAAGTAGTATTTTACATGTTCATAAGAGTCCTTTTGCGCCTTGTAGTTGGTCAGGTGCATATCTATGTGTAGTATGTGTGATCAATCAATCAATCAATCAATCAAACAAGTTAGTAAGTTGATGTTGTTATTGACACTGAGGTGAGTACATTCAAACCAAACATACCTATCTCTTTTCTCTTTGGGTTGTTGCCATCTAGAGCAAAGAACTCATTCAACATAGATTCTAGCTGTTTGGTACGCTGCTCCATCGTGGCCATATTTGGATTATCTCTGTGATTATAACTTTGATGGTGAAGTGACTGTTTGTTGTGTATGTGTGTCAGACTCGAGAGAACCTATTACTACTTGCTACTACTACTACTACTGCCTACAACTCTGTTTGTTTGTCTGTCTTTGTAATGCTATAATAGTTGAGTTGATTAATGTACGTGTATGGAATGGTGCGTATTTGCGTGTGATTATTAAATGAATGAAAGTGAATGAATGAATAGATAAAAGATTTAAGATATATAATTAACAAATGTATAAAGTATTGTGATGTGAGGTGAATGAATGAGTGAGGGGACAAGGTCCTCAGTTTCTGGAAATTCACAAGTCTATTGTCCAACAAGATAGAGAAGAAGAAGAGGGAGATTGTCAAGGTGTCACAAACAAAGCAGGTGCCAACGCACAAACAGACACACACACATACACATCAACAGAGATGACAACAACAACAGTTTTGAATATTTGTGTGTTTGTTTTTTGCAACACAAAATTTTTACGATAAAGATCGCGTCTGGCCTGTCAAAACTCCCAACAACCGCAACCCTTCCAGTTCTAACAATAGTCAATCAATCAATCAATCTAATAATCTAACATCCAAGAGGTGTTGAAGACTTTGAATGAAAATGATTGTGTGTTGTTTAAACTAAAGATAATAACTTTCATTATGGTCGACCTTAATTAATACTACATTAGGTCAATCAATCAAATGATTGAATTTGTAAATAAAATTACCAATGATCAATGATGGGCTTGGCTTTACTATACTAAACTGGTATGTGTATGTTTGTTGACCTGTTCGCTCACAGTGTGAGTTTGTTTCTTTGTTTGTTTGGCTGGATGGTTAGCTGGTTGGACTAGACCAAACATAACTTTACATACTAGTATTGGATAACATTAGGCTGGTTGGTCCAAGTCAAAGACTGAGTGTTTTTCAAGCCAAACACAAAGATCAGACGAATAATTATTCATCTCAACACTTTTGTTGTCAATAACAACAACAAGGTACAGCCGACAACATTAACAGTCATCACTACCTACTAGACAGTTGCATACGTCATGTCAGGCAGGCAAGTAGGCAGGCGGGTCAGAAGGGGCAAGATCATGGCCAACACTTATACAAGATATGGCAGGTTCTCTCCAGGCAAAATCATCACAAAAGGATATATAGAGAGTGAGGAGAGTGAAGATGATGTAGTCGAAAGCGAAGATGATGACCAAGTCAACGAGGATTCAAGCTCATCAGATTCATATCACTCTGCTCTATCAGAATCACCAAAGTCTACACCAACCAGAAGCAATGTCAGGGTAGTTCCCATCAGGGAAAATGAAGAAGTAGAAGAAGGGGTAGTAGAAGAGGAAGAAGAAGAAGAGAATGAAGAAGACGACGAAGACGACATGATGGATACTCTCCCAACGGTTGTTGTGAATGGCAACGACAATGACACAGACAATGGCAATATCAATGGTAATTGCAATACCATGATCAATGGCAACATAGACTATGACCCTGTCATAGTATTGAAGGACTATGACGACGACGACCACCACTCATTCAACAACACAACTCCAATGACAACGCCAAACAAGAGCATGGAGAAGCAAAACAACAACAACAACAACAAGAACAACATCAAAGTTGAGCAGAATGGCAAGTCCACTCCAAACAATGGCAACGTCGACTTGCGAAGGGTACTTCGAAGGAACAAAACCAATCCCCTCACCCAGTTGCCAGACGCCACTCCATCTCCATCCCTTTCAAAAGTGTTCAAGAGTCTGGAGTCTGATGTGCGTCAAGCAAGCTTCCGCAATATCGACAACAATGGAGCTGTGAACAACAACGGCGTCAGTAGCATCAAGGGCAGTGGCATCAGCACCAGAAGCAGTAGCAGTAACAGTAGCAAAAACAAAACCATTAGCAATGGCAAGAACAAGAACAATAGTATAAAGAAAGGCGATAACACCTTGGCTACACCTCCAACAACAACAAAGAAAGTTGCTACTCCTCCTGGTCCTCCTCCTCCAATTCTTCCGCCTCAAAGAAATACAATCCATCACAACAACAACAACACTTACACCAACTACACCAACAACACCAACAACAACAATATATACATAGATACCAACATGGGCGACAACAACAACAAAGACGATGATGACGACCACAACGCTATGAGTGACGAGCAATACTACGAAGAGGCAAAGGCAGAAGTGCCTCGATATAAAGGCGAATTCAACCCCACTGTACATACTTCATGTAGGTATCATCATCGTCATCATACCATGCCAGTATCTAACTAACCGATACCATGCATCCAGACGACTCAGAGATATTTGAACAACTGTTCGATCCGTTCGTCTTGAGTCCAAAGACGGTCGATAAATACATTAATAGCGCACGACAGTGTTTCAAACGCATTCAATCCACGCTGGAATCAATGGGCATTGCTGTCACCATCAACGTGGACCACATCACCGACGACGTCTATCTTGGCATTCTTCGCGACTACAACTACTCTGTTGATGATGCACTGAAATCCATCGACTACTCCACATTCACAACGACAACACCATGTCTCCACGATCATATCCAAGGTAACGATTGACTGACTGACTGATTGATTGATTGTGATTGACTGACAAAGCACCCAATCCAGCTACATGGACAACCAAGGAGAAGGCAGAGTTCCAATACTATTATAAGATATACCAGAGGCCAAACTTACCAAAGATACAATCACTGGTACTCTATCCTAACTATGCCTACCTTGGCAACAGCACATTCGCAGCAGCGCACTGACACTCCCATCCATTCATTCATTGATTTCCAGCTGGGGACCAAGACACTTCAAGAGACAATCGAATACTTCTTCTATTGGAAGGGCACCAAGTCATACAAGCGATTGCGAAAGCAGGTCAAACTCAATCGATTGCGTGATGAGGAGGATGAGGAAGAGGTGAACAAAGGCGTATATAAGATGACGTTTGATACAGACAAACCACCAGTGCCCTACCATGTTGAATCGATCATTATACCAATCGACCCTGGTGAGAATGAAGAGCAACTACGTATTAAATACCTGCGGAAAAGGCCACTAATGCTCAATTGGAGTACGTAGCCATCACTTCCCCTCACACTCCATGTTTCTATTCTTCCTGGATAATGTTAGTTGGTTTGTTAGTAAACGAGTTTGTTGGTAATGGTGGTACTTACATCCATCCAATCGAATGGGGATTGCTAGAGCACATATTTATAAGTTACCGATGACAGCCAACATTGCCGCCGCTCACTTATTTAAACAAGTGATTGGACGACGGTTGCGACACAGAGAGAAGAGTAGAGAAGAGAAGGCGGGTTGCGGATAATGGATATGTTGTTTATTTCAGCGAATACAACCAGCGACTGGAGTGATGATGGGGTGCGAGTTGTCGAGAAAGACAGTCAGAGTTGTCGACAACTCCCCCGGATGGGATGTAGCGTGTGGCGGGTATGTGTGGGGAGGATAACGAAGGATCGATTGATGGATGGATGGTGGCTAAGAATGGGGAAAAAACACTGGTGATGAGGTGATGAGTGGTGGATGGATGGATTGCTGGCTGGCTGGACAGACTAGACATCCCATTTTGTGCGTAGTGGTGTGTCACTTGTTTGAGATGGATGGTGCTGCTGTTGCTGCTGCTGCTGTGCTGTTGACGCTACCGCCAGTGTTAGTGATGGGCTGGCTGGTACTGCTGCGTGTGCTGCGCTGTGCTGTTGTAATTAAACAACAACAACCAATTGAGTTTGTTTGTATGTTATAATGTGAGGAGGGGAGGGAGGAGTGTACTTGTACTGTATAAATATAATAGAAATCTCTAAAGTATATTACTAAAGGTTGTTATAACTTGGACCATGTTGTCGCAACATTTATCGTGACCTTGCACCAGCGTTCCAATTCCTAGAGGAGGGAGGTATGTTAGTTACCATGCATGACAAGTCGAGATTAGCAAGCAGCAACATACTTATTCTGATCTAAACATGTTCGGACATCGTCGACCTTTGTTAAACTATCTAACAGGGGCAGCACCTCCATCAGTTGGCGGTCAGAGTCGCTGTCGAACCAGCTTTCGATGGGGATGGCGTTTTCTGGATGGAATAGGTAGGAGGTGGGCGAGTTGTCAATGATGATGGTGGACTTGAGGTCGCGGCCCAGACGCGACAGATCCTTGACAAAGTTGCCCTTGTGGTGGTTGCAAGCCTCGCGGAACAGTCTGTAGTGGACGACGCGGTTGGGGTCCAGCAGGTCGAGCACGGGGTCGGCGTACTTGGCCAGACTGGCTGTAAAGACGACGATCTCAAACTTCTGCGAGATGGCCTGCAGGAAGTGGTCGACGGCAGGACGCTTCAGGACGTAGACCTGGTGCATCTGGCCCTCGATCTCGACCGGCACGATAAAGTCGGCGTTGGCCACTGGCTTGAAGCTAGAGTGCACCAGCGTCTCGTCTAGATCGAGCACCAGTGTCTTCTTTCCTACGTGATTTGGTGCCATTGGCTTCATCAATGTGTCGGATGATTGTACATTCGTCAGCTCCTGCTTGGAAGTTGTCACTCTATTGTTATTGTGGTTGGTGTTGTTGTTCTGTTCGCTGAAACAACAGAACAGTGTCTTGAACAGCTTCTTCCTCTTTGATTTCCCATTGCTGTCTGTGATTTGGAATTAAGTAAGAGTGTGAGTGTTTGTGTGAGTTTGGGGCGAGGAGGGGCCAGGTCCAGGGACCATCCCAGCCCAATTGCGGGAAATTCAAACTTACTTTTGGACTTTGAGTAATTATCCGATGGGTTGTGGACTTGAGTGATTGGTGATGACATTGTATGTATGTATGTATTGATGATTGATTGATCGATCGAGTATGATACAAATAAATAAAGTACAGAATCTGGATTGGATTGGGGTGGATGTTACTGGAGAATGATGACACCGGAGTCTAGTAGTAATGTCAGGTTGATCGATTGACTGATTACTAGCTAACTGGAAATATGCTAAATAGTTGTCCTTTCTAAAGTTTATAATTATATATATATTTACAAATGTAAATGAGTTAGTTTCCAACAATAACAATGAATAATAAAGCAATGCAACCTCCTTATCTATCTTGGATGTATGTCCGTTATAACGACCACGATCAAACAATCAACAACAGCAACAAAAACAGCAGCAGCAGCAGCAACAACAGCACAAGCACAAGAATTGAATGGAAAGACAGACAGACATGAATTTGAATGATGAAGCAGTGTAGGTCTGTGCCTGCCACAAATGCGCGGTTGATGGAGAGGTCGGTTGGTTGGCTGATGGACCGCCATCAATCCAGCCAGAGCCATATATACATTTATACTATGCGTGATCACACATAGGCATAATCACAAGAGATAGACACGGGCGAGTGTGTATGTATACTCGTACGATGGTGATGTGCAATGCAGGCTTGGTATTGGGGAATGGAGTACCAGCGGTAGTTGTGTTTTAAGATGATGGTCCATCTGTTGTGTATGTGTTTTGATCATGTGTGTGAGTGTGGGGAGTGATTGATGGATGAGTGGGAGTGACCAACTCCAATTCACACACACACATATAAAAGATACAGATAATCAATCACAGTGTGTGTGTGTGTGTGTGTGTGTGTGTGTATAATATAAATATAAGTAGTTATAACTGACAATCATTATAAAATTATATAACCACACAAACTAGTGATATATATCGTTGCTACTGTGCAATCTTGATCTTTACACTGCTGCTACTACTACTGATTGAATGAGTGAATGAATGAATGAAAGTGCTATCTATTGATAAGATCTGTTATGGGCGAATGATTGATGGCTGTTCATGATGTGATTGATTGAAAGGATTACGATGGTGATGTCCATCGGCAACCGAATGGTCCATTCTGACATCTTTTGGACCTGTCATATTCTATCCTATCCTATCCTATCCATCCATCCTGTCCACGACACAATATTATATGTTGATTAATTAATTGTTGTCGACAATACCTTTTATGTGAATTGATTGATTGATTGATTCAAGTGATGTCTATGTCCTTGATCTGATCCAACTGGTCCAAGTCCGTTTGTTTGTAATGTTATAATATATATATAATAATATAAGTTGTTATTGTACTAATACAGGTATTAATAATATATATATGTCCTGTCGTTTTAAAAAACACTGTCTCTCGCGTATAATGATATTGTCTTAGTGATACAACTTCCTTTATCTATCTATCTCTCTCTATCTATCTTTCGCAACAACAAACAAACACAACCTAACTAACATAGAATTAATTATAACACAAGCCAAAACAACATGTATGTTGTGACGGATAGAGACAGGCAACCAAGGTCGCTATCACAGCGCCTCAATTTTCTTTAAGATATTTGAAAAAACCAAAACAATTCTTTATTTTTCATGTTTTTGCCTCCCACAACTCGTGACCGTTGGAAGTTTGATCAAAAAAATAATGCATTATTTGCAAAAGGTTGTGGTGGGTGCAAAACAAAGTAGTGTTGAGTATTTTTGAAAAAGTGATCACCAACTAAAATGTTCCAGTTTCCACTCGATCCCTCGATCATTCAATCATTCAAAGACAACGACATACTTTGAGGAATGTTGGTCCAACGGCCTCCACATAATGTTCAATGATCATTCCTTCCTACTCCTCCTCCACTCCACATCCAACTGCCACTACTATCCGCCACCATTTAAATGATGATCCACAAGTGTCAGAATCTCCTTGTGATGACTTATCAATAAAGAGAAGTTTGGATCGATTGTCGTCTCGCCAAAGTATAGCATCACCATCGCCACCAAGAGCCTGGACGAGTCATCATCCAAATCCTTGTAGTATTGTTGTTGGAGTATTGTATAATCCTTTCCAAGAATCTTGGATTGGCTGGCTGTTATACGATGTTCACCAACATCCTGCTCGAGAACTTGACCAGCAATAGTTCATTGGCAAACTTGATCTATCATACATTGGTAAGATTATCATCAACCACAGGTATCTTGTTTCTTCTACACATCAAACATATCTAGGTAATCGATATAATGGTTATCAACATTCATATACTCCTCCAGCTGTATTGATCATTTAAGAAGTGTGGTAACATTCCACATTGAATTGAGTGGGTGTTCAAATATGATTGTTGTAATCTACATCATCAACACCTTTCAATCAATTTGGCTCACAGATGGTGGTCGAGATGGAACTCAATAAACCTCACTGACACTGAACTGAATTCCTCATCATTTTATTTTGTAAACAGTGGCTCCACTGTATGGTAACTCTGTTAATAAGATGAATGAACAGTGTGAACATAGTAGAGATGAAGGGCCACACATTTCATATGTATTATCAGTTTTGGGTTTAATAAAGAAGAAGAGCTATCATATGAGAAAATGGGGGGGTTACCTACGAGTAGGATTCATCTATGTAAGAATTTGGAAGTATTCTTCTCATACTGTTAACAACGTAGTAGAAAAGTAATCATGATATATACATGCTAGAAACAACAAATATTCAATTCATTTACAACAACCACAACACCTACAAATAATAATAATACAACAACAACAAAAATGGGGAGTATTCATGTACAAGTAATACTCTTACTTATTTTAAGTTGTTTTTGTTTGGAGATTTCCTCGTTAGGTATGTATTTGTTTGTCCAAAGTATAAATTAAAAATATAATTATTAACATAAGTTTTTTTTTCAATTTCAATATTATTAGAACAATGTGGACCACGTGTTTGTCCAGACACCCAACTTTGTTGTGGACAACATCTTGGATTGCCACCCACTTGTTTTGACAAGTGTTTCTTTAAGAAATGCCAGCAGTACACAACTTGTCAAGTGATCAATGGCCAACCTACATGTGTCTCCATAAGCACTGGAGCCACCGTTACCACCACCTCAATGACCACCGTGTCAACTGTTGCCACTACCACGGTGTCCACAGCATCCTCGGTAGCCAGTACTGTCGCTAGCACCATTGCTCAAGTATCTTCTTCAATAGTGTCTACTACGGTAACGACAACGGCAACAACCACCGGGCCAATTTCATCCATCACAGCCACTACTACTGTCACCACCACTGTGAGCACTACTGCAATTCCACCGGTCGTAACAACTACCATGTCCACTACTGCTTCAACTACAGTCTCGCCTACCAGTACCATTACTGCCACCACGACTGTCAGCACCACTAGTAGACCACCTGTCACAACCACTTCGACAACTGTCAGGCCCACTACGTCCACGACAAGTACACCTACGACAACTGTTTCCACTAGCGCATCTACCACTGCCACTCCTACTAGCACCATCACTGCCACGACAACAGTTACCACCACTGGTGTGCCTACCCCTACTCCAGCAACGACAACTGTTTCCACGACAGCATCTACCACTGCCACTCCAACCAGCACCATAACTGCCACTACAACCGTCACAACTACTGGAAAACCAACTCCTACCCCTGCCACGACCACAGTGACAACATCTGCTTCAACCACGGCCGTTCCAACTACCACGACAACAGCCTCCACGGTTGCTACCACTACCAGTGTTACCCCTACGCCTGGTGTCTTGACCTTGAGCGGAAACATCTGGGATGCCACCAACTCTTCTTCCATGAAGTTCGACCCAAGCAAGAAGTTGCTCAAGACCAAAATGACCTTGCTAGATTCCAATGGCAAAGTATTGGAGACAGTAGTATCCAGTGATGGAAGCTATAATTTCAAGAACTTGCCCAAGGGTGACTACTGTATCACTGCCGAACATCCTGACTCATCCTACAAGATTGGACCACACTCTGGTGACAATCAATTCCTAAGCAACTACAAGACATGTACCCATCTTAATCAGAGCCAATCCAACATTGACCTTGGTCTGATTAAGAACAACACCTACTACATCCAAGGTATGACTAATCACAATCACCTTAATACTCCATTACTCGGTCGCTTAATCAAACTCTGACCATAATATTTACTCATACTCCCTCAACTTTATTATATAGGTTACATCTTTGAAGACGTCAACAAAAATGGAAAGCTTGACACATCCAAGTTGTTCAACGGCGCCATCATGGAGCTCCAAGATGAGCATGGAAATGTCCTGAAGACCTTAGACAATGCCAACCGTACCTATCTTTTCAATGGTCTTACCGAGGGAAAGTACTGTATCGTCGGCAAAGCTCCAGATGCCTCCTACCTCCCAGGTCCACACATGCAAGACAACAAGTTTAACAATGGAAAGTACTGCGTCACTGTTGGTCCAAGTCTGACAAATGCCCACTTTGGTAAGTTCATCGATTGATTGAATGAGTGGCTGATATGTGTTAGTATTCATACTTACTCAATGTACATTTGAACACAATGTTTCTAGGTTTGGTCTCCAACCCCAATCCCTTGTTCGACATCCAGGGTTACACTTGGGATGATACCGCTCAAAACAAGGGTAACCTTGACACATCAAAGTTGCTTGATGGTGTCACCATGGAGTTGTACGATACCAATGGCACATTGGTTAGAACTATGAACTCCACCAATGGAGGCTACGCTTTCAAGAAGCTGGAGGCCGGTCACTACTGTGTCGTTGGATACCACCCTGGCGACACCTACGTTCCAGGTCCCAAACAAGTTGACAACAAATTCCACAACGGTCGTGTCTGTGTGGATATTGGACCATCCAAAACCAACCTCCACTATGCCCTGTTGAAGAAGCCATCTTTCAAACTCCAAGGTTACATCTGGGACGACACCGCTTTGAACCAAGGCAAGCTTGACACCAATAAGAAGTTGAACGGAATGACCATGGAGCTCTACGACGCCAATGGCACATTGATCAGGACCATCCCCAATGCCCAGGGTTCCTACTCATTCCCAGGACTCGATGCCGG
Organism: Acytostelium subglobosum LB1; assembly: GCF_000787575.1. Taxonomy (NCBI): domain Eukaryota; phylum Evosea; class Eumycetozoa; order Acytosteliales; family Acytosteliaceae; genus Acytostelium; species Acytostelium subglobosum. The sequence goes on along the minus strand of NW_012236528.1, from coordinate 468,735 downwards.
TGACTACTGCGTCGTTGCCTACGACCCCAAGGACACTTACTCCCCAAGCACCAAGGGTAATGACAACAAGTTCGTGAATGGACGTGTCTGCAGGAAAGTTGGTCCAAGTGATACCGGACTCCACGTTGCAATGGTCAAGGAGCCATCATTCACACTACAGGGCTACATCTGGGACGACACTGCACAGAACCAAGGTACTCTTGACACCAACAAACGTTTGAACGGCATGACAATGGAGCTCTACGATGCCAATGGCACAAGGATAAGAACGATCGAGAACGCACAAGGCAGCTACTCATTCCGTGGACTTCCAAAGGGTGACTACTGCGTCGTAGCCTACGACCCCAAGGACATCTACTCACCAAGCACCAAGGGCAATGATAACAAGTTCGTAAATGGACGAGTTTGCAAGACTGTTGGTCCATCCCAGACCGGCCTTCATGTTGCCATGGTCAAGGAGCCCTCATTCAGACTGCAGGGCTACATCTGGGACGACACCGCTCAGAACCAAGGTACTCTTGACACCAACAAGGCCCTCAATGGAATGAATCTTGAGTTGTACGACGCCAACAACACTCGCATTAGGTCGATCGAGAACGCACAAGGCAGCTACTCCTTCGGTGGACTTCCAAAGGGTGACTACTGTGTGGTCATCTACGACCCAGAGGACACCTACTCACCAAGCACAAAGTCGAAGGACAACAAGTATGTGAACGGTCGCGTTTGCAGAAAGGTGGGTCCAAATGACACGGGACTTCACGCCGCCATGGTTAAGAAGCCAACATTCAGACTACAGGGCTACATCTGGGACGACACCGCTCAGAACCAAGGTACTCTGGACACCAAGAAGACCCTCAATGGCATGAATTTGGAGCTATATGATGCCAATGGCACTATTATCAGAACTATCGAGAATGCCCAAGGCTCATACTCATTTAGAGGTCTACCAGAGGGTGACTACTGCGTCGTAATCTACGACCCTAAGGACATCTACTCACCAAGCACCAAGGGCAATGACAACAAGTTCGACTCCAATGGACGCGTCTGCAAGACGGTGGGTCCATCTCAGACCGGCCTCCATGCTGCAATGGTCAAAGAGCCATCATTCACACTACAGGGCTACATCTGGGACGACACTGCACAGAACCAAGGTACTCTGGACACCAACAAGGCCCTCAATGGCATGAATCTTGAGTTGTACGACTCCAATGGCACAAGGATTAGAACCATCGAGAACGCACAAGGCAGCTACTCATTCCGTGGACTTCCAAAGGGTGACTACTGTGTTGTAACATACGACACCAACGATGTCTACACCCCCAGCACCAAGGGCAATGACAACAAGTTCGACTCCAATGGACGTGTTTGCAAGACTGTTGGTCCATCCCAGACCGGTCTCCATGCTGCCATGGTTAAGAAGCCATCATTCAGGATCCAGGGCTACATCTGGGACGACACTGCACAGAACCAGGGCAAGCTTGACACTGAAAAGAGGCTCAATGGCGTCACTATGCAATTGATGGACACCGATGGAAATGTGATCAGGAGCATCTCCGACGCTCAAGGTAGTTACTCATTCAGTGGTCTTGCCGAGGGCAGATATTGTATAGTTGGATTCAGGGATGACTACATCCCAGGCAAGTTTGCTGGCGATAACAAGTATGAGAATGGCAAGCAGTGCTTTACTGTTGGTCCAAGCAACACTGGTGCCCACTATGCAATGGTCAAGGAACCCACCTTCCGAGTCCAAGGTTACATCTGGGACGACTCGGCAGGACACCAAGGCAAGCTGGACACCAACAAAAAGTTCAACGGCGCCAAGTTGGTGTTGTTCGATTCCGATGGCAATGAGCTCAGAGTGATCAACTCGGCCAATGGCGGCTATGCCTTCACTGGACTCAAGGCTGGTGACTACTGCATCGATGCTTCAGCAACCTCCAACTCTGACGAGTGGACCACCACCGTACCCCAGAATGACAACAGATACAAGGATGGAAGATATTGTTTCACCCTTGGTCCAAGCCAAACCGGAGCACACCTTGGAATGTACAAGGCTCCAACCTACACCATCCAGGGATATATATGGGATGACACTGCACAGAACCAGGGCAAGCTTGACACCAACAAGAGACTCAACGGTGTATCTATGGAACTTCAAGATGAGAATGGCACTGTGATTAGGACCACTACCAATGCCCAGGGTAGCTACTCATTCAAGGGTCTCCCAGCAGGATACTATTGCGTGTACGGATCATACCCATCAGGTGATTACGTGCCAGGCAAGAAGGCTAATGACAACAAGTTTGACAAGGGCAAGTTCTGCACAACTCTTGGACCAAGCCAGACCGGTGCTCACTATGCAATGATCAAGAAACCATCGTTCAGGATTCAGGGCTACATCTGGGACGACTCGGCCCAGAACCAGGGCAAGCTGGACACCAACAAGAAGTTGAACGGCGCCACCATGGAGCTATACGACAGCACTGGAAACTTACTTAGCCGCAAGACTGACACCAAGGGAGGTTATGCCTTTACAAACCTCGATGCCGGTGACTACTGTGTCGTCGGATATTATCCAGGAGAGGGATACGTTCCAGGAAAGCCAGGAAACGACAACAAGTTCAACGACAAGGGCAGATACTGTGTGACAGTTGGTCCAAGCCAGACTGGTGCCCACTTTGGTATGATCAAGAAACCAACGTTTGTAATCCAAGGATACATTTGGGATGACAACTCAGCCAAATCAGGTGTCCTTGACACCAACAAGAAGCTCAACGGAGTCAAGATGTCCCTCCAGGACAGCGCCGGCAATGAGATCAGAAGCATTGACCCCGCCAATGGAGCCTACTCATTCAAGGGACTTGATGCCGGTGATTACTGTGTAGTTGCTTCCAAGGAAGGATGGACCTCAGGAGTTAAGCAGAAGGATAACAAGTATGAGGATGACAAGCTCTGCATCACAGTTGGTCCCAGCAACACTGGAGCTCACCTTGGAATGGTCAAGGGAACCAAGGCCCCACCAACTACTCCACCATCTAGTCCACCAACTACTCCACCAACTACTCCACCAACAACTCCACCAACTACTGCACCAACCCCTCCACCAGAGTTGTACAAACTGCAGGGATACATCTTTGATGACAGTTCTCAGACTGGAGTTTTGGACTCAAAGAAGGTGGTCAATGGTGCAACGATGGAATTGCGTGACTCGAAAGGAGGAGTTATCAAGACTCTTGAAAACACTCAAGGATCCTATTCCTTCCCAGATATTCCCGCAGGAGATTATTGCCTTCATGGATCATATCCAGGCAACACCTGGGTCCCAGCGGGCAAGAAGGCAGACAACAAGTTCGACTCTAATGGTGACCTCTGTGTAACTGTCCCACCCTCCAATACTGCATTACATTTGGGTAAGTTTAATCTGTCCAGCTAGCGAACTAAAGACTAGACAACCCTCTAACTCATTCATTAATTTTCTTTAAAACAGGTTTGATGAAGCCCAAGACCTACGTTATCCAAGGATACGTATGGAACGACAGTGCAAACAATGGAAAGCTTGATACTAACAAGCCAGTCAATGGTGCCAAGTTTGAGTTGACAAACGTGGCAACCGGAGAAGTCGTCAAGACTATCGATAGTAACTCAGGTGGAGGTTATAAGTTTGATAACCTACTTCCAGGCGAATATTGTGTGACCGCCAGCAAGTCTGGAATGACACCAGCACCAAAGAGAGTTGATAACAAGTATGAGAATGGAAAATACTGCACCACTCTTCCACCATCTCAAACTGGAGCTCATTGTGGTAAGTACACAAAGACACCTCAATATCACTCAGAGCTCATTCTAACTAACCATACCCTTGCCCTTACCTGCCCCAGCCTTCAAATAAATGAGTCCCACCCTAGACATTGTCTATCTCCCCGCGAATACATAACCATGGTAAACAAACAAAAATAAGAATTAATTAATCAATCAAATCAAACAAATTAATAACAACAATTATAATATTGAAACAATTAATTATTGAGTTTAGATAGTGACATACTTGTCCTCTTCCTGAAGTCGCGTTTCTTCTTGTTATGATATATGATACCACAAACAATGGCCGCAAGTACTATTGTGCATCCTGCCGCCACGACTATCCACCACCATTTAAATGATGATCCACAAGAGTCTGAATCACCTTGAGCCGACTTATCAATAAGTAAAGAGAAGTTTGGATCGATTGTCGTCTGTCCAAAGTATGGCATCACCATCGCCACCAACAACCTGGATGAGTCACCCAAATCCTTGTAGTATGGTTGTTGGAATATAGTATCATCATTTCCAAGTATCTTTGCTTGGCTGGCTGTGATTCGATTGTCCACCAACATCCTGCTCGAGAACTTGACCAGGAATAATTGATTTGCAAACTTGATCTGGATCCAAAGTAGATTGTTGGCATCATTGTATGTGCTCTGAGATTGAGAGCACTTGGTGTCCTTGGGATTCTGGAGCTCATACACCAACTGAAGGTAGTTGTTCTTGCTCCTGAAAGGCCAACCCTCCATCTCAATCTGGTACTTGAAGCTGTTCCTCTGCATGAACAACACCTGGCCGGCGAATGTATAGTTGGTGTCCGCCTCAAAGATGATTGAAGTGACATTGATCTTGAATCCAGACACATCTGGAATCATTCCAATAGTCTCCAAGGTTGATGATGTGTTTCGGGTGACGTTCCAAATGACACTGGACACGGGGTATGTGATCTCTGGGTTGCCAGACGCACCATCAATCTCTCTGATATGTGTAAAGAAGACTGAGAAGTTATCAATTGTACTATTGCCAGTGTTGATAGATGGTGTATGATTGCTTGGTACTGTGTTATCATGCTCGCACAGACTACCACTGAATCCATCCGAACAGAAACATGATCCATCTTCACAATGTCCATTGCCAGAGCAATAAGGTTGTGGTCCACATTGTGAGTTGTTGACATATACATATTTGTAGGCAGTTGTTATTGATTGACCACATTGGACTGTGATGGGCAAACCCAGACTGTTGGACTGTGGCGGCGCGGATCCATCATACTGACATGTGATTCTCTCTGAATCCAGAAGAGTGGCATTGGCACATGACGCACCACCAATGGTCACCACCCTCAATGGCTGATATAGTAGTGTACCCTTGATGGTGATGGTACCGGGTGTTTGATATTCATATGATGTTGATGATTGGATTGTGATGGTTGGTGGTGGAGTGAACTTGATAATGTTGGAAGTCTGATCATCAACTGTTATGGAGATATTGTTTGATCCGTGACCAGATTGGGAGGGATATTGCAACTGGATAATACGATGATCTTGGATGAATGACAACTGTGATGGTGATGATATCGTCTTCACAATGACACCTTGATCATTAACAATGTTGAGTTTGATTATCTCTGGCACTCGACCGAATTGATCACCAAACAATGTAATCATTCCGACACCATCAGTGAACAATGTTGTCGAAGTGATGTTGACGGAACTCAAGGTTGGAGGTTTGAATGACAAGTAGTTGGCGTTGTTGGTTGTGGTTGATTGTGTGGTCGTCTGTCCATTGATTGCCAGAATGAGTGGCTTTGATGATCCATATCCACTGTGTACATTGATCACCAATGATGAGTTCTCTATGATTGGTATGATTGAGCAGTCCACCTGGATGCCGCCCTCCTTCATCAACATATAACTACTACTCAACAGTTGTATGTTATCCACTTGGAGAACAAGCTGACCACCTGATGTTGGTAATTGAGTATGTGATGAGTTGAGGAATACTGGATCTGGTTTTGTCAAGTTGATGAATCCAACACTATATTCAGCTACATCATATCCAGATCTCAATGTTCCAGTGCTTGTATCAAGGTAAATGGTCATATTCTCTAAAGTTATAATATGTTAGTATTTTGTTGGTTGATTGATTGATTGATTATATTTACCATCTGACATATAGAATGATACTGAGGAGTCAAATATGATAGAGGTGTTGCTGAATATAGCATTGTTGGGTCCATTACTATCGATGATTTTTTGACCTTTGAGTGGACCATCACGGAAATAATAGGCACCTGGATCGATAGGAACTCAAGTTAGAATATAGTTGTTACCAACCTGGAGTTATTTATAAATAGTTAACTTACTATTCAATTGGATTGTAGGATAGTAAATACTATTCTTGACCATGATGTGAATGAGATCGATTGATTCCTTGATCAAAGGAGCATAAAGGTAAGTCTCATAACCCTCAACACTAAAGTTGAATACGTTGGGATATGTTGAGCCCGTGAATACTAACATTCCATTGGTAGAGCTATCATCTGGTGGAGATTGATATGTTAGTGATTGATTAGATTGGATGGACAGAAGATACTTACAAACTCCAAATCTACCAATATTGTTCATTGGTACTCCACCGACTGTGATGGAGATTTGGGCATATCTGTATGATGATTGTTTGTCAAAGGAATCAGTCATACGACATGTGAATGATCGGTCAATGACAAGATATTGAATTGGGATACACTCAATGTTGAACTCAGAAACTATGACAGCCTCTATAAGTGTAATGTTATCACCAAAGTTCTGTCCATTGATTGTCATCGTAGAGTTGACATCGAATCCAGGATAAATAGTTGTTATAAATGGTACTATATTTTTGATGTCATTGTTAGTTAAATGATGGATTGGTTGTTGATCGAGGATGTCTTACAATTTGGATGAAACTTCTTATGGATGAATGATTGAGTGCCATCTGTGACTGTGATGTCATACTCCCCGACGGTGAATTGAGTTTGGCAAGTAATTTGTGATGGAGACCAGGAGAGAATAGGACAGTCAAAGGAGGGACGCTCGGCCAAACTGTTGGTAAAGGTTACACTGACATTGGATGTGTTCCATAGCGTTTTGTCCAGATTGCCAATGGTCAGAACACTTGGTTGCATATCGAATGGATAAATTACAGGATCATCTTCACCACCCTTCTCCATTATGTATCCATTCACTGATGCACCATCGGCGTGATCATCCCATGCCAGGTTGTTCCAGAAATAGAGATTGTTTTGTTTGTTGTGATCAGGCTGATCAATGTTAAAGTTACAGAATCCAAGACAACGTGACTTGTCAAAGTCGTAGATGGGTATACCAAACTCTGGTCCATTGGCCCATTGATACACTGTCCTTACATCCTGACCACTTATGGATGTTGTGTTACCACCAATCCATGCATAGTATCCTGGTTGCAAGTTGAATAACTCCGTAATAATGAAGTTATACTCACTGAATGTTGTAATAGTAGTGAGATAACTATATTTATGATGGTTAGTGAATCATTCCAATTACGATTGAAGAAGTGAGAGAGATACATACTATCCTTGTAATATTGCATCGTTGTAGGCAGTATGCCATGACTCGTTGGCATTGTATAGCACATAGGTGTGACCATTGTCAGGGTTGTCTTTGGTTACCACTACCTCGCCAACTCCAATTTCTATCATCGATGATGTCATGATCACCATCACCATGACCAAGAGTGTCCTACTTGTAAATAGTTTATACATATTTATTTATTGTTTAAGTTATTTGTAGAATGGATGTGAAAAGTTGATTGATTGGTTGAATGAATGAGAGGATGACGGATTGATGGATGTGGACCTTGGACCATCGACCATGGACTCAGTGTTGTTTGCTGATTGGGCAGTTTAAGTTGTTTTAAACATACACACTCATTGTCTTGATTTCTTCTACCTTGTTGTTAACAACAACATAAGTTATTGCCCCCTTCGCGATTGATGTAAATAGATATTTATTCGTGGAGGTGCCATTGAGATCGGAAGATTAGTCACCTGCCCCCTTTTGCCAATGCCAGCTCACACACACACGATCGGTCGAACAATCAAACATCCCACACACTCACGCTGTGATCATTAACTCCCGAAAAGTTCCGGTTCGGTTATCATTGCGTCTACAAACATTGTAACATTTATCTACCGACAAAAGTATAAATGAACGACCTAGGTCGTTATGCTTACCGACCAAGCCTTAGGTTTAAGAAGACCTTCATCAGTATATTATTTGTAGGAGAATGTTATGTTGTGAAATATAGCTCTAATTGGTTGGAGACTTCGTAATGGATACATATGATAAATCAAGTGGGTACGGAAGTTATTGTATTGAGATAATGTTTACAACTGAGTGAACATTGAGTGTCTCATCTCCAAGTGAGTTCGTTGAATCAGTTTCAACACAGTTTCGTCCAATTCACCCAGTCCCTCATGATTTTTGGTGTTGGTTGGTTTGGGTTCATGATCAAATTCAGCAGTGTTTCCTGATTATTTTTGACAAACAACCCTGGGCTTGTACCGATTGATTCTGAGATCAATCAAATTATTTCTATTTATGGAGTGAGTCATTAACAAACCTTCCATGTCATTTCTGCATAAGCATAACTTCAACAAACATTAATATATATATTATTCATAATCAAACATATATATATATATATTACATTCATACAGATACATAAAGATAAAATTATAGATAGCTAAAGATATAGATATATAGAAACAGATACAATGATGACAGACGATACTGGTATGTAATATAATAATAATATTTATATTCACAAGTTTGATTGATAATAATACTAATAATTATTATAATATATTTGATAGAATTGACTGAGCAATATAACAAATTGAAAGATATTTATAGCTCTGGATTCATTACAGAGTATGAGTTTATTAGTAGGAAGCGTGAACTATTAGGTGATCGATTCGATAGTTTTGTTCCAACAAACTCACAAGAGACTATATCAACCAAAGATGACAATACACTCAATCAATATAACTATGACAACAACTCTTATAACACATCATCCTCATCATCATATGATTACAACTCCAACAGCACTTACAACAACTCATACAACACTTACAACAACTCGTACAACACTGACAGCACATCATCATACCAATACAATCAAACACAAGATGTACCAGATATAAGTTATTACCAACCACCACAACCAACAACACAAGAGTACAATTATAATTATAACTATACCAGTCATGAGGTCCCAGTGGAAAAGGATCAATATACCTTTGCCGTGGTGCCAGATGTCCAGGTTGAGCAACAACCAATCACTTCATACAATTACAACCATGACCAGGTGGTGGCCACTACTTATACAACCGCTGTTGTAGCGGATGATGATTATGATGATACATACATCCCACCTGTTAGGACTCCATCTACAACAACTGTCAAGCCATCGACAACATCAAAGGTGATTCAGGACAAGTTGACTGGAAAGAGTGCCGAGAAGAAGGAGATCACATATCCACACAAGGTCAGAGACTCGTACGTGATGTATAAAGGTCAAATCGATGGAGTTGTATTGTATTATAGGACAAAGGAGTTCTTGTTCCAATCTGATCTGATTGGAATGGACCAACTCGATCAGGTGTCAACAACCATACGTGCAAAGTTTGGATTCACTCAGTACTCCCTTGTGGAGATCGTTCCCCAGACCTATGTATCAAGTCCACCAGAGCACTACACCGTTTCAAACAGTTGGGAGGAGGGTCAGACCTACCACGACCCACTGTCCCTTGCCTCTGGCCATTACAGGATAGTTCCCAAGAACTTTTACATGATCAGGAAGTGGACTCCACATCTCTTTGGGTATGTATCCCACTCAATCAATCAAACTGGAATAATTCCAATCACTAACTAACAATCATATAGTATGACAGAGGAAGAGTACAATCACCATAACATGTTCAAACTGCCACCACAACACTTTATAACATTGGCCAAGTCTGCTGCCCAGAAGTTCATTGATGAGCAGCCAGCGTTTGGACTGTTGGACAACACTTTTAACTTCTACATGACAATGGTGGACCTCGTGCCCAAGCACTTTATCAAGCACAGATCGACAGCAGTCGATCCCAACGTCAATGAAGCCATCAAGATCAAAAGCCTGCATACTGAGGACAACAAGGACGACTTGAATCGCAAGGTTAACTTCCTGAACCAGCTGCGTCACAAGCAGGGACAGAACAAGATGTTTGGTGCAAGCAGTGTGCTCAAGGCTCGCGAGATCCACATCGATCGCACGCTCGCCCAATGCATCCAGGAGAGGCAATGCATCGTCTGTGGTCAGGGCAGCTACAACAGCTTCCTGTGTTCAGTGCACAATGATCAAAAGTTGGTCGATGACTATCATCAGCTCAAGGACATCATATTCCCTGCAAAGAACAAGAGTGATGATGATGTAGAGGCCGAGGATGTTGAGCCAAAGCCAGATATTCGCGACTACAAGGACGAGCCATCATTCTGCTACGCCGAGACCAGCTCACCAGTGCTAAAGTTCCTGGCGGGCCCAAAGAACACAAGGTCATTTGCCGATGTGCTAAAGAGGAGATACGATGCCTGTGAGAGCCAGGCACCGTCATCATCATCATCGTCATCAAGGTACTGATCGATTGATTGATATATAGATAGAATAAAGTACATATATGTATATATAATATATAAGTGATTATCGCTCTCTTCTATCGCTCTTTAGTTATTGTTACGTGGAGGGCTACTTCCTACTCGCGAACCTCATTGACCTCCTTGACTTTTTGTCTCCAGCGCCGCCAGCGGCGATGCGCGATGATGGTGGTGGAACGTTCTGGCTTGCCTGATACTCCCTCTCCAACTTCTCAATCTTCTTGTTGCTTATTACATTCTTCATCACTGATGCTACAAATTCATCCTGATCCATTTCCAGTCTCTCGAGTTGCTGGAACACCTGGAAACATTCTTCAAATGGTTTGCCAACCAGTTGACCTAAGTTTGATTGATTAGTTAGTTGAGTGATTGATTGATTGAGCGTGGATATTTGGTCATACCTTCAAAGTGTCTAAGTAGAGTGATGGCCACTGCATAGACTATATTATAACCTTCGCTAAATATCAGGTCCCATGTACGCAATATCAGATAGAACGGCAATGTATCCAGGTATCCAATTATGAACCATTTGGTCGCGAATAGTACTGATCCTAGATTAATACGAGTCTGAGTGATGATGAGAGTACAACAGTCAGTCAGTACAAGTGATCACCATGATTGATTGATTGATTGACGCCCTTACAAAGTGTTTGGAAAGAGATGGCATCTTCTTGGCTAGCAGCTTGTCGAACACATATATCATCTGATGTAACTTGATCAAACCAGTGACAAACAGATGTCTCATGTTGTATCTCTCACCATTCATCAATCGTTCAAATGTCCAGAATGCATCCTAATGATTGGTTGAGGGTCAGTTATTGAGTGCGACACTACCATGCCAGGGCAATCAACACCGTGGACCATTGCCAACTTACAGTCTCTGGCATGTACATAACAAGAAGAGCAGCGATTGAGCTCATGCCCTGTGTGTATCCAATCTCTTGATCAAAGTTGGAATAGACTTTGAGGACGTTGAAGAGGGCCACTTGTCCGTGACCATATCGCTCGCGGAAGTAGATGTAGTTCCTGCTTGCACGGTTGACATCCAGGTCAATGACCAGCTCTGATGCGGAAGGCTGGTCGAGCAGTTGGCCGTACAGATTGGGCTGCGCCAGTTTGTTGATGTCTGAATTGGATAGCAGTCGCCAGGCCTGTCCACGCACTCTGTCTGGGATGCCCTTGATTGAGCGCTCCGCCACCTTGGACGGACGCTTCTTGCCGGGCGTCCACGAACGCATCATCTTCCACCATTTCTGCGCGCGGGATAGCTCCAGCTCGATGAGCCGAGCCTCGCGCTCACTGTCCTTCTTGGTCTGTACCTGGTTCTGGTCGGTGATGTGGCCGTAGCGGTCCAGCTTCTCGATGATCTCAATCTCGTGCTCTTTTCCCTGTCCTGTCTCAATGTCGTTGCTCAGCATGTTTGCCTTGGCATGCGGGTTGTAATGATAGCGCACAGAGAGATCACCTCCATTCCTCGTGATCGTCGTCGAGATATCCTCGTGATTCTGATCGATGGCCAAGTGTAGTGCAGTCTTGTTATAGCAGTCCACAGCATTGACGTTTACGCCAGACAGTATCAGCAGTCCTATATTTATCGATCGAAGGATGTGTTAGACATGAATGACATGGTCTATGTGTGCGACAACATACTTGAACACTCTGTTCTTCCATTGGCGGCGGCAAGGACGTAGGGTGTCCTGCGCAGACTGTCCTGCGCCTCCTTGTTGGCACCGCTCTCGACGAGCAGTGTGAGCATCTGATGGTCTCCATTGCGCGACGCGAGATGCAGCACGGTCTCCTCCGACGCGGGATATGTGTAGTTGAGCAATGAGAATGGTGTGTTGGACGAGACCACCTGCGTTCCAATGTTATACAATCTGACCGATTGGTTGACGTCTGCTCCCTGTTTGATCAGCTGACGCACTGCATCATAATTCTGTTCTGAAGTGGCCACATACAACAATGTCCTTCCACATCCATCTGTTGTTGACAACTGTTGTTTATCAAGAGTACTCAACCATTGTTCGACACCTCCTGGTTGAGATTGTAACTTTATAAACTGGTCTACTACAGTTGTTGCATGATTATCTATCGTCTGCTGTTGTAGTTGTTGTTGTTGATGTTGTTGTATTATTACAGTGGCTGCAACTGTTGTAGTAGTAGGTGGTATAGCATGTACACTCATTGTGCCACCTTCAACGATTGTTGTCATCACATTATCTTCAGAGATGGTCGTTGTCGATGTCATTGTTGGTGTAGTTGATGTAGTATCCATTTAGTACTTCACAATACTATACTATACTAGTACAACTATCTACCTGTTGACAAGTAATACAAGTACCTGTATTTGAATGAATGAGTATGAATGAGTGTGAATGAATGAGAGAATGAATGAGTGTGTGTTTGAAGTTGACTTTGAACAACTTTGCATGAGCAAGTGTCAAACAAAGGGTACCCCTTTTGAAAAGTATTCATTCCTTTATTACTTTGGATTCAATACATGTACAGATACAGATAATATAACAACTACTATCTCATATACATAATATGTATAATGAAGTGATATCTAGATAACAATGAACCAACCAATATCCAAGCATTCTTGAGACCATTGATTGAAAGTTCTAGAGTGTTGAAACTTCAACAATAGTGTAAGTTCACCATAATTTATGAATGAGAGGTAATTGATAAAAGTCACTGTTGCGCAACCTAGCAAATCACTTCTCAAAGCATTTTGCTTTGATCATGTGTAGTATCTGTTCTAGAAAGCTTAATCTCTTTCTGTCTTGACACGTTCAAGACATTATTGATTAAACTAATTTATTCAGAGGGATTGGAACAACATGGTAACGGCAAGTCCTTACCGTTCCTTTCATGTATTTGCTCGGTATCGCACTACTTCCGAGATTCCAAGGTACTCCTCATTCTCCCCCAATCAAACTTAAAGATAAACTAAACCAATTATATTATGACAAGTCATTCTTGTTATAATAGTGATCACTCACCTTTCGTTTCCCCCTCTTGCCCAAATTAAACATCGTCATCAGCTCTGTTTTTGAAAAGGAGTGCAAAAAGACACCCCTTTGCAGGGTCTTGGACATCGATCGTGAGATCGCCTTTGTAAAAGAGCGCGTAACCATCATGAAAAGGAAGGGGGTTGTGTTGTCAACACCTAACAACAAAGCAAGACTGACTTATCCTTCGAACAAACTAACAAACAACTGCAGCAACAACCTCGATCAGATCATCTAATAATCATCGAATCGTATTCGCATCGCACCTCATCGCATCGCATCTCATCAATCAATCAATCAATCCAACTCATACCTTTGCCTTTGGGAACTAGTCCTTCCTTTTATCATTATCATTACCTTACACATACATGACTAGTAATATTATATACTCTATACTACTTTCAATTGTTGTAATACTATTATTCAAATACTATCAACTTAGACGTCAACTACAATCACAGCCCCAACCTCAAACTCAAACTCAACAACAACAAGAGAAGGAGAAGGAGAAGGAGAAGGAGAAGGAGAAGGAAGTCGATCAAGTACAAACACAAGTACAAGAACAAGAAGTACAAGAGGAGGAAGAACACATTGATCAGAAGTATAACAACCTTGATAATCCAGATTATATTCAACGTGTATATAGACTACCTGCAGGCGAGGATTCAATGTCATTCTTGACAAAGAAAAAGAGTAGTACATTGGGTACTCCTGCGACTCCCCAACAACAACAACAACAACAGCAACACAATGTGGCGGGACAACCACCAGGCTCGCCAGGGTTCGCCCCCCGTCAATGCCCGTACAAGAAGTTTGGCTGTCCAGGCTACTTGAACACGCGCAACGAGTATGAGAACCACATCCGCGACGACTCACAGATGCACTTGCAGCTGGTGGTCGAGAAGTTTGACCACCAGTTCGACCTGCACACGCAGCTGATGGCCCACTTCACGCAGCAGATGGAGGACCAGATGGACCGCACGATGAAGGTCGTCAAGAACCACATGGACACGTTCGGCACGCAGATGCAGGTCAAGCTGGACGAGGGCATCAAGCGCGTGGAGAGCCAGCAGCAGCAGCTGGCCAAGCGACTGGTCACGCACCAGATTGCCAACAGACAGCAACTGCAGTCGTCCGATGAGTCGTCGTCGACGGACGCCGCGCTCAGACAGCACATGGAGGCCCAGCTGGCCTCCCTGCACCAGACGATCAAGAAGGAGATGGCCGAGTTGACCGACGATTCGGCGTCAAAGCTTGAGCGCAAGGTGGAGAAAGCGAGCGCCCGCGTCGACAAGGTCGAGCTGGACATGGCGTCCAAGGTCGAGAGCAAGGTGATGATGGTCACGATCGAGGAGACGCTGGCACAGCGCTCCGAGGGCATTGAGTCGACCATTGTTAAGAGGATCGAGGAGAAGGAGAAGAAGAGAATGGACCATAGCCAGGTGGCCGTCGACTCCAAGATTGGCGCCGTCATGGACAGAGTGAAGACGCTCGAGCACCAGTGTGGCGAGCTCACGGCCGACCTTCGCAAGGTAAAGCTGGAGGGTGGCAGCAGTAGTGGAAACCTCTCGGCAACGCCCTCCCGCTCTTCCGTGTCCCTGCCCATAACATCCGCCTCGCCCAACAACAATGTCAGCCAGTTCAACAAGACCGAGGTATTGGACGAGATCAAGAAGATAGAGCAACAGTTCAATGATCGCCTGGCCAAGAGCGAGGCGGCCGTGCAGAACGATGTGAAGGACACCAAGGGTGAGCTGACCGAGCTTCAGCGCAAGTTCAAGACACACCACACCGAGTTGGTCGACAAGCAGGCCCAGCTCGACAAGCAACTAGGCAGCAAGCTCAAGCAGCTCGAAGACGACATCAAGAAGGACGTTGCACATATCCAGGTAGTGCAGGCCACCGTACAGAGACACAGCGAGGTGTTGGACAAGGAGCGTGAGCGCGAGCATGAGCGACTGAGGATGCAGGACATGCTGGCGCGTCTCGAGGCCAGCCAGAAGAAGTTGGAGAAGGACATTGCCGACGGCAATGAGCAAGTAGAGAGATTGTTGCGCGAGGAGGGTGTGTCATCGCCGTCCAACTCAAGGTTCTCGCCACAGCTGTCCAAGCGATCGTCAGCATCACTGCAATCGCCTCTGCAGCAGTCAGCAGCGGTCTCAACCGATCGTCCACAGCAGTCACCATCCGTTGCTGGTGCTAATTCCTCATCATCGACCTCGAGCGTCGCACGTCCTCAATCCATGGACCTCACCAATGGTGAGAGCGAGACAGGCGTACTCTGGGAGTATGATCCGATGACCGAGAAGTGGATTCGTCTGGCCATCAAGGTAAGCGCAATGATCAATCCAATCACAATCAATCACGTGCTCACTCACTAACTCACAATCAATCACAGTTAAAGGTTGAGAAGAAGTATTTCGCAGAGGGCGCACTGCGCCAGGCCTACCATACTATGTCGATGGGAGTGTTCTCCAACGATATACCACCTCTGGCCGCCAATCATTCATTCCCAACGTTGGACTCGATCTCGACGTCCACACAGAGCGAGGCGGCCATGCAACTAAGTGCCGGCACAAAGTTCGTGCTGAAGCTCTACAAGAAGGAGGCCGAACAACAGACACGCCGTGAGCTCTACTTTGACGAGTGCCGCATGCAGCTCGTGTGCAGAGACTGGGGCCACAGATTCAACCAGAAGAACCCGCCCAAGAAGATCGAGTTCCTCATGTCATGGGTGGTGGAGTTGACCGATCGCAATGGCCCAGTGCTGTGCTCTATCGAGCCACTGCTGGTGGGTGAGTTCAAGAAGAACAACTCCAACTATGGCGCCGTGCTCAACAACCGCTCCACGCCACAGGCCTTCTCTCACTTCACCTACGAGCGCTCCGAGAAGCAGATGATCATCATCGACATCCAGGGTGTGGACGATGTCTACACCGACCCACAGATACACACCAGTGACGGCAAGGGCTTTGGCCTGGGCAACCTGGGCAAGACCGGCATCAACAAGTTCATCACTACGCACAAGTGCAATGCCGTGTGCGCGCTGCTCGGACTGGACGTCAAGCTGGGAGGATCCACATCGTCCAGCGCCAAGAATCAACTGCGAGGCACGATGGTCATGCCCGACATTGTCGAGGAGCTGATGGCCGCCTCGCCATACAAGTCACACAGCAAGATCGGCGCCAACCAGCTGGCCAAGCTGGACATGTCGCGAAAGGAGCTCAAGTGTATCAACACGTTGCAGTCGTTCAGAGAGGTGATCAACAGTTCACACATGCACGACACTGACAGGTACCTGTGTGTGGGCTATGGCGATGGAGTGCTGCGAGTGTTTGACAATGAGAACAACTGGAGCTGTCTACACACGATCAATGCACACCGCAAGGTCATCTCATCGATCCACTCCAATGATCAGTACATTTTCACATCGTCACCCGATCAAACCATCAAGGTCCACTCACTCAAGAACCCATCGCGACCAGTTGAGACCCTGAACGGACACTCGGGCGAGGTCAGCTGCATCAGGGCTAACCAGAGACACTTGTTCAGCTGTAGCTACGACAAGACGATCAAGGTTTGGGACCTGGCTACATTCCGCGAGATCAAGTCACTGGAAGGACACACCAAGTATATCAAGTGTCTGGCGCTGGCCGGACGCTACCTATTCAGTGGAGGCAACGACCAGATGATCTACGTGTGGGACACCGAGACCTACACGTGTCTGTTCACAATGCAGGGCCACGAGGACTGGGTGCTCAGTCTCCAGGTGTACGGCGGCCACCTGTTCTCCACGTCCAAGGACAACGTCATCAAGATCTGGGATCTAACCGACTTCCATTGCGTCGAGACGCTCAAGGGTCACTGGAGCAGCGTGTACACTTGTCACATCAGCAACGACCGTCTGATGTACTCTGGCAGTGAGGACAATTCGATCAAGGTGTGGGATTTGGACAGCTTGGACTGCGTCCATACCCAGCAAAAGGCATCTTCACTTGGCATTCGATCACTATTTGTTAGGAATAATCAATTAATCTCCACAAGCTACGATGGTTCCATCAAAATATGGGAGTGGACAAGTAAATAAAATAAGTAGTAGTTTATATAAATATACGTGAATGAATACAATAAAATAAAAATTAAAAACCCCCAAAATTTTACCCGATAAAACGAGTAATTTTTGTTTTTGGACCTCAAATCCCCTTTGTTTTTTTTTTTTTTTTTTTTTT
>NW_012236528.1:393523-450872 GCF_000787575.1 Acytostelium subglobosum LB1 | reverse complement strand
ATAYTTGAGTGATCTCCATTGGTTGAACAGTGTCTCTGATTGTTCATTGGCAATGTGTTTGCCGATTGATGGGATGATGTTGTCTCGATGAATGAATTGTAGTGGTAGTGATGGTGGTGTTGTAGCCTCTATGTTGATAGATGCTCCTGCCTTTGCCAGATCGTCTGCCATGTCGTTGCCAGTAATGCCAGAGTGTGCTTGCACTTTGATTAGTTCTGTTGCTGCATTGTGTTCTTTGCGCTCTTGAATGAGTTGACGGAGTGAGTTGACTGTGTCAAAGTATCCATGTTTGATGTATTTTAACGTGTATGGTGATTTCTCAATGTTGCGATACACATCGATAGATGTTTGGCTGTCTGTGTTGATAGTGAGATTTAGTGATCTTGGTGTCTCTTTGAGTATGGTGTTGATGGCTTGAAGTTCGGCGTTGTTGATAGTTTGACATCCAGCTGTTCGTCTTGATTCTCTGATGTTAAGGGATGGGATGTAGATGCCATAACCAGCCTTATGTATACTGTATGGCTGATTGAGAGTTGTTGCTCGTTCATATATGTTGTTGAGGGTGTGTGTCTGTTGTTGTTGCTGCTGTACAGGTGGTCCAGGAGGTAAGGTGCTAAAGTGTGATCCATCAGTGTATACCTCCAATGAGTTGGTGTTATTTGGTATGTTCAATTGTTGAGTGACTGGTGTTGTCCATTTAGGATACTTGTTAATGAGATCTCTGATGGTTTGTAAGATGTTGTCATCGTTAGAGAATAGTTTCTTTCTAATTGTGTTGTATCTTTGTTGTGAGATATGATTGAGTTGTCTATCATTGTTGATTGTGTTGAATGATCGAAGTCTTCCATTGAGCATCAGTGAGGAGATAGATGTATCTGTGTAAGGTATGCGATGTTTGCCTGCATAGTATAGATCTAGGTCGAGTAGTCTGTTGTTTAGACTGATTTGAGTACTGTTGGTTGATAACTTGAGTTGATATTTGTCGCATATCTCTAGTGCGCCCTTAAGAGAAGTGCCATGTATGTTCTTGCGATTGATGAATAATGTGTTCTCTTGATGGATTGGTTGCTCGATTGATGGGTTGTGAATGATTTGAAGTTTTCTCCAGAGTGAGAAGAATGATTGTTGAACCAGTGTGATGTTTGAGTTGATCAGTTTGTAAATGATGGCCAGTGTTCGTTGTTCATAGATGTCAGTGATTGCTCAAATCCCCTTTGGTCTAGTGGTGAGGATTTTCGCCTGTCACGCGAAAGGCCCGGGTTCAATTCCCGGAAGGGGAGGATATTTTGCATTGATTAATCGAATACGAACTTCGTAAATATGTGAAGTCCAGTTTGATGGTCCAAGAGGTAAAATAAGTTCAAACTCCATTCAATCTTTATTCAATTCAAAAGGCGGTCACACATATTGATGATGTTGAGATGTCCATTGTCAATTGAGTGATGGCGGATTGTGTTGATCAAACTGGCCATGTTGATTGGAGGGTTGGCTCGATTGAATGGTGAATCGTCACCTTCAAACAGATAGCTGAGCATCTGATGATTGTTCTTTTTGGAGGCCTCAATCAGGCTGTCCAAAGATGGAAGATGTCTTTGGAGCTGGGTGGGTGTGGTACATCGCTGATGGACAACTTGCATCAAGTCAATGTTATTGTTGATACAAGCACGACTCAACAACAACTCTAACTGCTGGCAGTGTGATTGCAGATCATTATCGTCGACAATGAGGAATCCTTTGTCCATGATGTGAGCGAGTGTCGATGGTGTGTTGCATTCATTCAGGTCAATGATGTCTTTGAGCTTATGTATGTGCATTATCCCAGACACACTGATGGCCAACTCGACCACAAAGTCTAATGATTCAATGTCGTCTCGTTTGATGATCTGTTCAATCATTATCATGAATTGATATGATGTCATTTGATGTATCGCACTTGTACTGCTGTTGGTGTAATATGTGGTGAAATGATTGATCACAAACTTGATGACTGAGAGTGACCTGGCGGCGGCAGTTTCCAGCATATATAGTAAGTTCTTCTTAAGAGTTGAGAGTCCGTATTCCAAATTGTTGACAATATCTATGATCACCTCCTCACACTTCTTGGGATCATCAAGGAATTTGGAATGTCCAATCATTGTGCTCAGGGTATATCCAATTCTATGTAGATTGCCCTCATCCTTGAACTTTAGCCYTCTTGTCCTTGACCTTGACCATGAACCTACTGATCGATTCCAGGTCACACACATCCATAGCCAATTGAACAATACGGATACAAAGTACTTCGTCCATGTCGATGTTGTGTTTGTCCATAATATCGATCACCTCTCTGTTTCCAACTTCGATTGCAATTTCCAATAGCATATAATTGTTCTTCACAAAGAATGTAGGTGTGACGGTCATCAATCGCTCAACAAACTCCACAGACATAATATTGGCATGAATATCATGGATGAAGGGTAGCCTGTCAGAATCAACTTGATCAGCAAATGACGATGATGAGATGAGTTTGAAGAGGTAGTTGATCATGTCCAAGTGACCATTCTTGAAGGCCTCAGTCAATGATGAATATATGACTACAATGTCATAGAGCCCATTTGACAATATGAGCGAGTGGATCACCTCGGCGATCTCCACGTGGCCTTTCCCCGCTGCCACCATGAAGCCATTGTGTAGGTTGACTTTAGGCTTATTGTCATTCTCGGACTTTTGGAATGATTGTCCTGGGATGATTGGTAGTATGGCTGCCAGACACTCGACTCGTCCATATCTACAACAATATTCTACGAGTAAATCGTGTATCGCTTGTCGCTTCATTTCATGATTGCCACTCAGCAATAAAGGACGGTTGTCGATATAATATTCCACAACCGTAATGATATTGTGTTTGATCGCTTCTAGAATGAGATGTTGTTGGTAGTCTGTGCCGAGTACCGCTTGGTAAAACAGAGTCTCTAGCATCTCCATGGCATATGGTTTGGTGAGCCACTCTGTTGATTCTCTTATGTTAAATGATGGGATATTGATGAGGCAACCATACTTGACAAGCTTGCGAATGAATGATGGGTGTTGGATATATTCATAGCGATTGCCAATGCTCTCGAGAACAGTCTTGCGATCATTGATCGTGAGGTATTGATCAAATATTCTCTCCCAATCTGGATGTTTGCATGTTGACACAATGTACAAAAACCCAAGATGTCCTCCATTCTCTTTAGGACGGAGCGTCATGCAGGGGTTGTTCAAGAGTGCATCAATCGCTCGTGAGTCACACTTGAGAAATGCCAGTTCAAGAAGTGATGAGTTGGTTCGCGGTCGATGATGTGTCTTGGACATGAATATTGAGTTTGAGTATGATTGGAGGAACCATTCGGTGGCACCATATCTGAGGTAATCACTCAATGAATGATTGTCCAACAACTTTGAACCTTTGATCACTTTGTCGAATGGAATGCCAAGTGATCTGTGAACATGTCCAACATGCGACATGATGAGCATCCCAAGCTTGTGATCATTGAACACTGAATGGAGTACGGTCTGTAGCCTTGTTGATGCAACATGAGTTGGTGTGTTCTCCACATTGGGTTGTCTGCGATTGATTGAGTAGGTGAATTAGTGTTGTAGTTAGTGATGGATTGATTGAGCGAGCAAACAAACCTCGAGCTGAGCATGACTTACATTGAGTTATCACTCTCTAGTGACACTTGTGATGTGATGGCCTTGATCTGATCAGAGCACAACCTGATCACATGAGTATTGCAAGTAAATTGATTCAAGATCGTGTATAGAGCTCGCAATCGATCAATCCTGGGAAGGTTTGTGAATGGCGTAGAGCTAAAGAGGTGCTCCAAAGTGTGCGGTGCGTTACCAAGATGGATCCACGTGTTTAGAGCCGATAGATTTGGAGCTCGCATGGCCTTGGCAATTGCATCGTATCCAAACTTATTCTCAAGCCACTGGATAGCTTGTGGTCGATCATTGCGAAGTGCTGATTGAATGATGTCACCGATCAACTCGTCCTTGTTTTTGATTGCCTCCAATGGGGTATGACTGATGACATACTCCAACACCTCAATGTGCTCATTCATCAAACTATCTTGTATGACAAAGAGGTGGCAATCGGTGACTTCACCAAATAAGAGAGTGACATACTCCAATGTTCCAAGGCGGAATACACCGCTTGTATGTACGACAAGATCAATGTTGGTATTCTCGTACAAATGATTGAGGAGTAATAATATTGTCTCTCGACATTGCATTCTGATTGCATTCCCAAGCATATCCGAACCATAGGCTTGATCGAATCGAGTGTGTATGTGTTCCAACACTTGGACAGAGAAGCCAGCCGCAGTGACCATGGCACTGTTGATCATATAAGTTGTTTCATCGTGATTTAGATCAAAGTCACAGTTGAGTATGAAGTTGCAGACTACGTCCACTGTGATGTTGCTGGCATGCTTGCCCTTGCTTACGACCTCCACCATGTTGACCAGTGACTCGATGCCAAGCTTCAATCGAGTGATCCTTGGACTCGTAATGAGCACCGCCATGGACGCGGACATCCTGTGACAGAGTTTGGCGTCCAGTTCGAAGACATTAACATTAACATCACCTCGTTGAATGAGTGACTCCATACCCTCCAAGTCATCGCTACGAATGCATGCCAGTATTGACACGGGCATCTTGCCAGGGCTACCATTGCCATTGTGATTGTCGACGAGGTGTTGCAGGAAGTCCATCTGACTGTGATCGCATGCTACCTTGACCAACTCATTCACATCGGTGTAGCTGAGACATTCTCCACCAATCTGAGTGTTGATCAACAGGTTGAACATGCTGATGTTCCCAGCCTTAGCACATCGCATCAAACACTTGTAGATCACGTCATACTCGGGCGAGAATATGTTCATCTCAATATCGTGTACATTGTCAATGATGTACTGCACACTGTCCATCATGTTGCACTTTACAGAGTGAAGCAATGCCCGGTGCCAAATATAGCGATATCGATACAGACACTGGCCATACTCGTGCATCATTCTGAGAATGCCAACACTGATGCCACGACTGCGGAACTTGAACATATTGTATTTGGAGTGTTCCTTGTCATTACTGGTTCTGAATGATTCGGCATGCTCGAGTACCAGACGCACAAACTGTTCGTTGCCCGTGTCCATCAGCATGAATATGTGGATCAAATCTTTGGGTAACTCTTGTCTCATTGTTGTCGCGATGTACCATTTGAAGATGTCGATGTTGCCATGTTTACACAAGGCCGATGACAGTGGGAAGTCTTCTGGAGGAGAGTCAAGTATCATGCACGTCGTGTTGAAGTACATGTATTTGAACGCTGTTGTGTTGTTGTATTGCATTGCCTTCCACAACAACTCGGAGCTGATGGAATAGTCTTTGGCGGATGCTTCGATAATGTTGTTGAATGATTGAATGAACATTTGAGTGGCGTTGTATCGCAACATCAAGTTGAGGTCACCACTGGAATGGAGTTTGGCACCTTTGATCGTTGACTTTATCATCAATCTTGGATCACGATCCTCTCGAGCCATGTTGGATGGTGGTGGCAACATTGACCAACGGCTGTGCATCTCACTCACATGTCCAAAGATCACACGGCACAACATCCTATTGTGGAACACTTCATTTATACATCGCTTATTATCTCTTGTCATCATTAATGAATGAGTGATTATATATGTTTGATTGTGTTGTATTGGATTGATAGATTGAATGAATGAGTGAAGATTTAATATAATTTCGATTGAGCTATGATGGCTTCCAAATAGGCAACGGTTTGAAAAAAGTGATCAAAATTAATTTTATACATTTATTAATATCTGAATAATCATTGAATATTCAAAGACAATCACACATATTGATGATGTTGAGATGTCCATTGTCAATTGAGTGATGGCGGATTGTGTTAATCAATGTGGCCATGTTGAGTTGGAGGTTTGCCCGATTGATTGGTGCATCGTCACCTTCAAACAGATAGCTGAGCATCTGATGATTGTTCCTTTTGGAGGCCGCAATCATGCTGTCCACTGTTGGAAGATGCCTTTGGAACTGAGAGGGAGTGGTACATCGCTGATGGACAACTTGCATCAAGTCAATGCGGCCACTTCTACAAGCACGATTGACCAACTCTGACAGAATGTATGGTTTGTCATCATCACCATTATTGTTGCTGAGGTATCCTTTGTCCATGATGTGAGCGAGTGTTGATGGTGTGTTGCAATCATTCAAGTCAATGATGTCGATGAGCTTATGTGTGTTTATCTTCCCAGACACTTTCATGGCCCACTGGATCAAAAAGTCCAATGATTCAATGACATCTCGTCCAATGCAGTGTCCAATCATTATTTTGTAATGTTGAGAAGTCAAATAAAGAAACACATTGATACTGTTGGTGTCGGTATCGGGTCCATATCCATGTTATTTGTTGTGAAATGATTGATCACGAGTTTGAGGACTGGAAGTGACCTGGTTGACGCTGTTTCCAACAACTCAAAAAGATCGTCGTAGATGGAGAGCTGAGGTTCCGCCTTCAAAGTTGACAAGTTCGATGATCATCTGCTCATACATCTTGTGATCGTCTGGGAACTTGGAATGTCCAATCATCTTGCTCAGGTGGTGTCCCATTTTAGTTCGAATGTCCACGTTATCCTTGACCATGAATCTCTTGAATGACTCAAGATCCATACTTCCAAAGCTTCTCTAACAACATGATTATAATCAATGTCCTTGATGATGATGTTGTTGTTGGTGCACATGTCCAACATATCGATTACATCTCTATTTCCAACTTTGATGGAACAACATAGGAGATGTTCATAGTACTTTTCGAATAGTCGAGGTGTAACTGTCATCAATCGTTCAACAAACTGCACAGACATGAAGTTAGAATGAACATTAGGTTCATGCTCTATAAAGACCTGGGATTGATGTTCAGCTTCATCTGATGACGATGAAGAGATGAGGTTGAAGAGGTAGTCCACCATGTCCACGTGACCATTCTTGATGGCATCAGTCAAGATGAATATATGACTCCAAAGCAATAGAGTCCATTGGACATAATGAGCGAGTGAAGCACCTCGACGATCTCCAAATGGCCAGTCTCCACAGCGACTTTGAAACCATTGTGTAGGTTGACATTAAGCATAAAGAAGGTAGGCTCATACATGTGTGCAGTCCACTTGAATGATTGTGCCAGGATGATTGAAAGTATGGCTGCCAGACACTCGACTCGTCCATATCTACTACATGACTCGACTAGTAAATCATGTAAAGCTCGTCCTTCATGGTGGCTGATCGCCACGTAGCCATCCAGCTTTGACGGACATGTATCGATATAATATCGCACGATCGTCATGACATTGTGTTTAAACACTTCCAAAATGATAGTTCTATGGGTGTGTATATTGAGTGCGTGTAGGTCCATCAGGGTATGGATCATCTCCATTGCATAAGGTTTGTTGATCCAGGGAAGAGAATCATTAAAGCCCAACGTATTGAAATGGATTATGCAACCGCACATGACGAGCTTGCGAATGAATGATGGGTGTTGGACATGTGCATGATGGTTGTCAGTGCTCTCGAGAACTATCTCTCGACCATTGATCAACAGATATTGATCAAACAATTGCTCCCAATCTGGATGTGCATGAAGACAAGTTGGTCACAAACTCAATGTGTTGTCTCTCCCCGCCTTCATCATCAATTTGGGGGTTGGTCAGGAGTGCATCAATTACCTTAGAGTCATACTTAAGAAATGCCTGTCCAAGAAGTGATGAGTTGACTACAAATTGATGATGTGTCTTGGACATGAATATTGAGTTTGAGTATGATTGGAGGAACCATTCCGTTGCACCATATCTGAGGTAATCACTCAATGAATGATTGTCCAACAACTTTGAACCTTTGATCACGTTGTCAAGTGGGATGCTAAGTGATCTGTGAACATGTCCAACATGCGACATGATGAGCACCCCAAGCTTGTGATCCTTGAACACAGAATGGAGTGCTGTCTGAAGCCTTGATGATGCCAGATGAGTTGGTGGTGTGACCTCCACATCATGTTGTCTATTAGTGAGGGAATGAGTTGGAGTTAGTGTTTGTTTGAATGATGGAATGAGAAGACATTAGAGAACATGACATACAATGTGCCAACACTATCCAATGATGTGATTGCCTTGATATGATCAGTGCACAACATGACCACATGAGTGTAGTGAGTCCATTGTTTTAAGGTAGTGTACAGAAACCGTAAGATATCAGTCCTTGACTCTTTTGTGAATGAGTTGTTGAAAAGGCACCCTATGATATGATGGGCATTGCCACTTCTATGCCATTGGTTTAGGGTCGTAGTAGATGGTATTTCCAAGGATGATTTGGTCACCGGTCCAAATCGCTGCTCAAGCAACTGAATAACTTTTGGTCTGTAGTTGTAAGGTGCTGATTGAATGATGTCGTTCAGGCTATAGCCCTCGACTTGTTTGTCCTTGGCTTTGAGTGAGGTCTGATTGATGACATACTCCAACACCTCAATGTTGTCATTCTGTAACGAACTACTTATTGCTAAGAGGGACTCTTTGAAGTCGGCATATTGATCCATTAGTAGAGTGACGCACTCCAATGTTCCATGTTGGAATATATCGACGTGATTAAAGAAGATGATATTGGAAATGGCTTTTTGATCGAGATGTTTGAATAGATATGACATGGTCTCACAACATTGCATCTGGATGGCATTGCGAAGTATATCTGATTTTTGGGTAATGTTGATGTTGAATCGTTTGTGTATGAGTTCCAACACTTGGACAGAGAAGCCTGCTGCAAGGACCAATGCACTCTTGATCACATCTGTGTGGGGATCAAAGTCACAGTTAAGTATGAAGCTGCAGACGATGTCCACTGTGATGTTGCTGGCATGCTTGCCCTTGCTGGCGACCTCCACCATGCTGACCAATGATTGGATGCCAAACTTGAATCGATAGATTCGAGGACTCACGATGAGTGCAGCCATCGATGCGGACATCCTGCGACAGAGTTTGGCGTCCAACTCGAAGACATCCACACCTATAGGGCCCTCATCATCACCTGATAGAATGAATGACCTCACGATCTCCAAGTCATCACTTCGAATGCCTGCCAACAATGACATCGGTATCTTGGCTACATCCAGTTCTTCAATTGCCAAAAATGTTGGCTCTGATGACGATGAATCCTTGATCAACAATGGTCGGAATATCTTGGAGATTGGGGAGCGTATCGAGATGTTTTGAGGGTAATGATTGTTGATGAGGTATTGTAGGGAGTCCATCTGTCTGTGATCGCATGCTACCTTGACCAACTCACTCAGGTCTGCCTTGCCGAGACATTCCTCAAAACCAACGAATATATTGATGAGCCGTTGGAACATTATGATGTTGCCTGCTTTGGCGCACCGCTTCATACACTTGATGAGCAATACAGAGCAGTTTAGGCACCAGTTTCTATCCATCTCGTATAGGCTGTCAATGAGGTAATGAACACTGTCCACAACTGATTGAGTGAAGCAATGCAGTCTCCCAAAAAGTGCGATTTTCATACCACTCAGCATACTGGTGTATCAATCTGAGAATGCCGATACTGAAGCCACGACTGCTGACCCAGTTGGGATGGTGATATAACAACATTTACAACTGCCCTCCTAAAATTTTTTGTATGATTCAGGTACATGTCTGAGTACCAGACGCACAAACTCTTCGTTGCCAGTGTCCATGAGCATGGGTATGTTGATCAGGTCTCTGTCCAATGTTCGTTGCCATCATGTACAAATTGAAGATTTCGATGTTTCCATGTTTGATTAAGGCTGATGACAGGTCAAAGTCAATTGGGGGTTGGTCAAGTACCATGCGCGTAGTATTGAAGCATAAGTGTTTGAACGCGGTTGTGTTGTTGTATTGCATTGCCTTCCACAACAACTCGGAGTTGATGGTAAAGTGTATGTCAGATACTTCGATAATGTTGTTGAATGATTGAATGAACATTTGAGTGGCGTTGTACCGCAACATCAAGTTGAGGTCACCACTGGAATGGAGTTTGGCACCTTTGATCGTTGACTTTATCATCAATCTTGGATCATGATCCTCTCGTGCCATCGTGTTGGATGGTGGCGGCAACGTGGACCACCGACTGTGCATCTCACTCACATGTCCAAAGATCACTCGGCACAACAGTCTATTGTGGAACACTTTATTTATACATCTATTATTATCTCTTGACATCGTTTTATGTTTGATTGATTGAATGAAAGCAACAATGTTTGAGTTGATGAATACCAAATGAGGCAACAAGTTTGATCAGTCGATCAAAACGTTACCCAAGCTAAATGTAAACATTTATTTAGTTGTAGGTGAGGAGATACTCTGGATACGCCCTGTTGTTCTCGTAGACCATGTACACTTTGCTACCTCCGGTCTCGCCACTGATGCTGTCATAGTACTCAGTGTAGCCTTTTTGGTTGTCTGGCTTTTGTGGCGGCTTCGTGAATGCACGATTGGGCATGATGTGTGTGCAGTCACCAAGCATCGTGCGGGCATAGAACATCTGGCGATGTCGACTTGGCAATACTGAGCTGTAGGTGAGGGAGTATGACGCCTTGTCGGCAAAGTAGGTGGCCACACCCCACATGCCTTGGTTGCTGAACCTGGTATCGAAGCCATCCTCGTCATTGTAAATCAAAGTTGGGCTGTTGGCTCTGGTACCGTGGAACAGCATCATCTCCGTTGATGCCAGATCGGTCGATGAGTTGTTGCTGTTGTTGACATTGACGTTCATCTTCTTGAGGATCTGCTGCTTGCGTGTGGCGTACCTTTCCCACAAATGTTTGTTCTGTATCCTCTCAATCTTGACCATGACGATCGTTGGTATGGACTGGTGCACCCTCTGCAAGATGGCTTGGTACTCGGCCGACTGTGGATCGAGTTGTGTTATCACACAGTTGGCCGTTTGCTCCTGTTGAAGGTACTTCTCCCAAGGATAGCTGATGGTGTCTTTGGACGAGATGAGGAGCAGTCTCATCATCTTGATCTCGGCGGCAGATGCGCTCTCCTTTGGTCCGATCAATCTGATCGCATCCTTTGTAGCCTTGATCTCACAGCCATGCTGCTTGGCCACCTTGTCCAACACAGTCTTGAGGTCACGTTTCTTGTACTCCTCGACCGTGATCTGGACCAGTCGGTCCTCGTACAGGGTGTCCTTGATGGTCTTCTCAAGTGTGATGATGGCTGTTTGTAGCCTCTCCTGGGTGAGTGCGGTGATTCTGATGTTGACCTTCTGACTCTCCTCCTCTGGCTGGTCCTGCTCGAGGTCGTCAGCCGAGATGTCCGAGTGCTTGGGCTTGTTCACAGACTCGAGATGTCGATCAAACTGCTCTTGATAGCTGTTGATCAAAGGGTATGTACCAGTCCTGAGCACACCGGTGTAGACCTCCACAGTGGAGGTTGGGAACATCACCTTGTAGTTGCCGATCTTGAGATGTTGCTGTCGCTGCTGTGCAAGGTCTATCTGGTTGGTGGGGTCGGGGATGGAGACTGTACGACCTGATCGTTCGTCGCGGTAGTACCACGTCGACTGCTTGGCGCCTGCAGCAGACTCCAACAGCATCCTCTCTCGAATGATTGAACGAGCATTCTTCTTAAAGTGGGTGTTGAGCTCGGTCTTGTTGACCAAGTCGATCTCATAGCGTTGGCCATTCTTCTGCATCTCCAAGTCGCCCTGCACCTCCAGCTTCTTGTCACCCTTCAAGTAGGCGTACTCAATCTGATAGTTCTGGTCCACATCAAACTTGACGTACGATCCATCATTCTCTTGCCACTTCCACTGGTATGCCACTTTGAAAGGCTCATTGCTGTCGTCGAAGTTGTTGTTGGCCAACTCGCGCAGCAGAGTGGTCGCAGTGGACTGTGGACCAGTGAATAGAGACCGACCAAGTGGGGACGACTTGGACTGAAGCTCATTGCTGAAGAGCAGAACCTTGTCATCATTGTTGTCACATACTTTGATTGACTTCAAGGGTGTCTTGTTGTTCTTGTCGATAAAGTCATAGATGGCCTGAATGGTGATGGTGGCACATACCTCATAGGGTATGCCAAAGATTCCGGAACCAATGGCTGGCAACGAGACACTCGTGCACCCAATGTCGACTGCCTCCCAGAGTGACGCTATCACAGCAGACCTAAGAAGAAGCTTGCAGTGAGCCTGGTTAGATGAGCTCCAAATGGGAGCCACTGCATGGATAATGGCCTTGAAGTACAGCTTGCCGGAGGGGGTGGACATAGCGCTGCCAGTCTTGACCTTGCCCTTGCTGTGGACTAGATCGCGACATTTAACTTCAAAGTCCAAGCCAGCGGCGTCGGCAATATGCCTCGCAATGCCACCGTGATGTTGAAGCTCATTGTTGGCAGCGTTGACGATGGCTTCAGAGTGCTCCAAGAGTATGTCGCCCTTGTTGACCTCGATGGTCACGCCTCCGTAAGTAACCGAGAGCATGGTCTTGTTGGTGCGGACGTCAGGCTGCAGTAGCACCTTGTTGGCACCAAAGAATGACTTGACGAAGCCAGACTTGAGCACCTCATTGGCAATGACCCTTGGTAGTGGGTGTTGGCGAGTTGCCAACGCGGAAGTCTTGGCCTTGACCCACGCCACTGTATCCTTGTGGGCGGCATCGACCGCCTTCTTCTTGCCCATGAGTTGGACGTAGAGCGCTGACTCATACTTCTCAAACTTGACGTCTTGATGTTTGCCAAACAGTTCTTTCAGCTCTCCATCTGGATCGTACTTGACAAGGATTGAGATGAACTCAGGCTTGAGCTCGATCTTGATTGATGTCATCTCAGCATCCTTGACAAGCTCATCCAGTGCTTTGATTGCGCCGTCAATGTCCTCCTGTGTCTTGGCAGTCAGTCGGAAACGGGAGCTGTTGCTATCATGTTTGAATGAGAGCAGGTTCATGTCCACCACGAAGCTTGAATGCGGCTTGAAGTCTTCCTTGAGAGCGGGTTTGTCTTCTGGTGGCCACAAGGCTTCAACATGTTTGAGCTTGTTGATAAAGTTGGCCACGTCGTTCCAGTTGAGCTTCGACGAACCTATCACATTGATTCGTGACTGATTGGGCACGTGATACATCATAACCTCAAAGGCTTCAGTCAGCTTCCTCCTCAGCTCGATGGTCTCATCAAGGTTCTTGGCCATGCGCAAGGGCAACTCGAATTCCTGGCCCTTGAGATCCTTGATAAGCTCGTTGATATGCTTCTTGGCCGTCATCACATCCTTTGGCTTGCCCTTGATGATGAAGCATGGTTTGAGGTTATCCGAGCTTAGCTTGACGCCGAACCTAGTCTGCATCTCATCCTTCCTCGCTTCGACTGCCAGGTACATGTGCTGCCACTCCTGGAGAGTCGCCGTCTGGTCCATCGTGACGAACGACTCCCTCTTGATTTGGATGTCGCTGAGCAGCTTCTTGACGTCCTGCTCCCACAGTCCTTGAACATAGATGGAGTTCTTGGTCTTAAACAGACGAGCGCGTTGCTTCTCAAAGCTGGTCATGATGTAGCGTATCTCGTCTTGTGACAGGTCCTTGATTTCCACTGCCCTGCCTTCCTTTTGTCTCTCCAACTTCTCCACCTTGTCCTTGAGTGCTTGATAGCTGCGCTCACGATGAATGTAGAACTCCAAGTCTAGTATGACGAGCTTCTCATCAAATGCTGGTATGAACTCATCATCAGATGATGAGTCTAACTCGCTTTCATCCACGCTCGACTCCTCGTCCTCGCTTCCACTCCACGATGACTTGGTCTGGCGCTTGGTGGGGTTGGACTTGGACCTCATGAAGTGGCAAAAGATTGGCTCGTCCTTGAAGTAGGCCTGATACCAGTTGGTCAGCTCCATCTTCACGACCTCCGAGAATGTCTTGGTGAAGCTGATCATCTCCACCGACTTGGTAAGATGGTCTAGCATGCGCTTGGCCTCCTGTAAATCCTTGTCGTCGCCCACCAAGAACAAACCGTTCTTGGACTCGGTGATCTTGATACGGTGTTCAATGTCCTGCTTGACAAACTTCTTAAAGAAGAACTGCACGCCCTTGGACATGGGTATCTCCATACGCTTGTCACCGCTAGACTCTAAGTGGTTCTCAAAGTTCTTGACCTTTGCTTTGGGGCCACAGAATATGATGTTGGAGCCTTCGATGGCGGCCTTGATAGAAAACTCATTCTCGACCGCATCGGGTATTAAGGAGACCTGGGGCAGCGGGCGCACTCGATGTTCAATATCATGGAGAGCGGCCAAGACCTCTTTGACTTCGGAATCAGGGCCACATAGAACCGGCTGTATCATATGCTTGTCCTTATTGCTCGACTCCTTGATCGAATAGACTATGTTTGGCTTGCTCTTTAGGGACGCAGTTAAGAAGTGATGCACCATTCCTCTGATGAGCAACGATTCGAAGGACAAGTGGAGAGTCGTCTCCTTCACTTCTTTGATCTTGTTGTTCAGGTATGTGTTGGCTGGCTCCAGACTCTTGAGGGGACTGCTCAACTTGACCGAGGTGGACGCGCCATCCTTCACCAACACAGCCATGACACTATGCTCCTTGATGATGAAGTGTAGAACGTTCACCTTCTCCAAGTACATGTTGGTCGTGTCGGAGATATGAGTGACACGGTGCTCCATCTTCCTGGGCTGCGCGGCATCGAATAGCCAAAAGCTAGAGATGATCTTGCCACGATGATTCTTGGACTTGTCCTCCACAAAGGTCTTGTCCTTAGCAGTCATCAACTTGCGGTCGAGAAGCAGCTTCCTCTCATCATCCGTGGGCACGGGCACCTGCAAATGATCATGCGGGGCACCCTGGAGCACTCCAATCATTGGAGAAACCTTCCTCAAGAGATTGAGCACGACCCAGTTGTGATGTCTGCTAGGGTCAGGATAGAGATACACATAATAATATGGTATCTCCTTAGTGTAGTCTGTAAACTCAACCTGTTGTTTGATTGATTGATGGTTTGTGTTAGGCACTCAATGAACATCAACCAATAAATCATTTGATCGATCGGTCAATAATATGTGATACATACTATCTTGCCTTGCTGAATAGTCAGCGTCTTCTGTGCCAATAGCTTGGCGTGTGATTCCTTGTCCAACTCTACATAGGCAAACTTTGATCGTATTGTGATGAACAGGACCTTGTAATTGGCCTTCCTAAGGGTGGCGGCCAACTCATCATGCTTCAACCATTTCGGTGCATTGGAAGCCACCACAAACTTGGTGCGTGGCTGTGGCTGTGGCTCCTTGCAGTTGTTGTTGTTGTTCGTGATGCCCGTCGATGAAGTGGACAACACAGGGCTACCAGTCGTGGTCGACACTGATGTGGACGATGTAGACATTGAGATGGGCACATTGACTTGAGAAGGGGCAGAGTATCCACTTGAGGACAGACTAGTATCATGGAGGTTGCCACCTCTACCATAAAATATCATCTCTTCATTCTCTGGATGCCATGCTATATCATTGGAGTGCATACGCATTGGTGTACCAGGCTGGCTAAATGATTGATTGGTTGGAGGGGCCATCTGAGGGGTCCTGGGCATTGACTGTGGCTGTGGCTGAGGCTGAGGCTGATGCATCTGCTCCTGTAGCCTGTCTAGCTCAAGCTGCTTGATGTTCAACAGACTGTCCTTAAGCTCTCTGGAGCTCAGTGTGATGAAGCCACTCATTCCTTCTGGGAACTGGTATACTTGAAGTATGTGTGTTGAGTACTCATTGTTGTTGTTGTTGTTGTTGTTGTTGACGGACATGGTGCGCTGAATGGTTTGCGCCAACACCATATGGAGCTCATGCGAGTTGAACTCATTCCTGCTCAATGTATACCTGATGATGTGTTCGTTGGGTCGGTTGTGGATACAAAGGGCACTCTTCCTCTTGATCCTCAGGATGTGCTGATCATCCTTGATGCTCTTGAGCAGACTGTCAAACTCGGCCTGAGTAACCTTGTCAAACTGTGCCATGGCCACCTTCTTGTCATCTGACAAGCGAATGTCTCCAGGGTCGACCCCGACAGAGTGGGATTCCATAAAGATATTGGATAGTGACTGCGGCTCTAACAAAGGGTCATTCATGGCAATGAGCAACAAGTTGGTTTGTTTCTCCATTATCTTGACCATTGTGCCTTTGACCTTGACCGAGCCCTCGCTCAAGCTCACCTCATACTGCTCATAAGGTAACTCGATCTCGACCACCGTATCACTGATCCTCTTGAAGCATGAGGGGTTGTCCAACACGACATCAATAGAGCCCTCAAAGACAGATTGTACTGTCTTGAAGTCGATGCCCGGTGGCAGGCCTTGTAGGACAAGTGTAGACAGTCCTCCAGACACCTTTTCAAATACGATCTATATGTATGATGTTTGAATAAGAGTATGAGTATTGAGTTGATGTCATGGGGCACACTGTGATATCGATCAAACATACCTGTCGATCCTTGAGAAGGATTGGCGTGTCAACAAGTCGGCCATAGTGATGCGCTGGCAAGCTGAAGTGCACAGACCCTGTGTCTGGACTGATTGATGGTGAGTTGCCAACTACCTCTGTTGACTCCGATATCTCGACGTTGTTGTTGTTGTTGTTGGAAGTGTTTGGCCCATCTATCTTTACGTCATCTATCTGTAGCCCTGTTGTTTCTTTGATCAAAGCAATGAATGATTCATTTGTTGCACCTTGGTCGTGATCAAAATAAACATTCCTGGCAACGACTTTGACTGATGATGTTGAAGAGTCAAACTTAAAAGGGAAGAAGTGGATCAAGTTTGATTCAAACTCCTCCAACTTCATTCTCTACAGACTCTCACTATTGTTTGGATTGAGATAGATTGATAGATTGATTGATTATTTGAATGTAGAAAAAAGATATATATATATTGTACAGGTAACAATTTTTGATTGATTGATTGAATGTGAATGATACGATTGTTGATGGATCATGGATGGATGGAGGATGAGACCTATGATACTCAACTCCTTGGTTGGGAAGTATCCAAAACCAAAGGAGTCCTTCTCTGGTCTGATGACCCACCACCAGCGACGATCCGAAGGAATGGAAAACTCAAAGCAAAGTGATCAGAACTGATTGGGTGGGGGTGATCAGCGGGTGGGGTATACCTCTGATCATGTGATTGAAAAGTATCTTGGGAACAAAAAGAGGGTTCACTAGACAAGTGTCTCCAATTAATTAATAAATAAATGGTCCTGCAACATGAGCTGAAGGACTGTATTGTTATGGTGATGATCAAATAATCATTGGTACGCCAGCCGTGGACTGTGTGCTTGTCATGTGTGATGTAGGTATGCCATGATGATGAATGAGTTGCTCTGTAGTGGTATACTGTTGCTGTTGCTGTTGTTGTTGCTGTTGTTGATGTTGTTGTGGCTGTACTTCTTCATCATCATCCTCATCATCAGACTCGTCTTCTTCGTCAGAGTTGTTGTCTCCACCATCATCATAGGATGATTGAACTCCAATGGCATTTGCCTTCTTGTCATCATTGGATGATGCACTGCCAAGCGCACCACCACCCGCCGACACATCCTTCTTGCGCTTCTGACTCTTCTTTGGATCGATGACAGTCATGCCAGTGGTGGAGGCCAGCAACTCCTTCTGTTTCTCACTCTTGACTGATTTGGCCCAGGCAAGGCCACAGGCATTGCACAGGGTTTTGGCGCCATTGGGTCCACGACGCCACTCTGGTGTGTTGGTGACGCCACATTGATGGCACAACAACTCGGCTTCGCCAATGCGCGGCTTGCGCTTCCTCGTCTGCTTCTTTGATTGCGAGGCATAGGAATCGCCGCCCGCAACCTTGGCCAGCCCGTTGGGAGTCGCACCCATCGCACCAACGAGGTGATGTTGCTGCTGCATCTGCTGTTGCTGCTTATTGATCAATGTGAGTGCTGGATTAAAATACATTGCGTCGGCGGGGCCATAGTGTTGAGGATGACCAGGCATAAACATTTGCTGTTGTTGTGGATGTTGTTGCATTGGATGATGTTGTTGTTGTTGTTGCTGGTGTTGTTGTTGTGATGCCGATAGGACCACTGGGGAGAGGTGTGGACTCTGCATCGAGGGTGAAGCATAGAATGGGCCCTGCTGGGCAGGACTGCCCAGTGTTGGCGTGTTAGCTATCGATGAATGCGGATGATGGATCAACTTTCTTCCATTCTGCATCAGCATTCCTGCCGCATAGCTGTCAGCAGGGTTCTAAGCGAGGGCATGGTAGGACAGGTGTTAGCTTCTAATCAAATGAGCATCCATGGATGCAAGTTGTAAGTACTTACAAACTTCATGATCTCTGCAAGGTCGGTCATTATTGCATGACAACATGTGATGCCCTCTGTGAGCTCGTTGAAGGCTACTTGTTGGCCCTTGAGTGCCTTGGCAGTTGTTCGCACTAGGTTACTCAGGTACTTGTTGATGTCGTTCCACAACAATGTTGAGTCTGTCATGGACGATCCCTCCTTCTTCAGCATGTCGCCAGTAGACAATGAGTTGTTGGTGGCACCAGCAGTCGTGGCCACTGTTGCCGACTGATATCCATACATCGGTGGCTGCTGGGCACTGGCAACACTAACCGTGGGTGTTGTCGATATTCCATAAGCCGTTGTACCCTTGAATGGTGACTCTGTGTCCTGTGAAGGTGCCAGTGACAACGAGGGTGCTGTGACGCTGGGGAAGCCTCCGGGGTACGGCAAAGTCGGTGAGCTAGTAATGTTGCCTTGGCGCTGAGTACCCTCGGATACCTCCTCCACCGAGTCTGAAGACTTTGAATCCTTCTTTGATGTCCTCTGCTTCTTGTTTGACTTTGACGACTTCTTTGACGACTGTGGCTGAGGTGGTTGTTGTTGGGCATGTGATGTGTTGGTGGTGTTTGAAGTGGAGAGTGGAGCTATCCTTGGGCTTTGCGCTGTTGGGTTTGCCTGTGTAGTCGGATGCGTGGCATTCGCGTTGGACTGCGATTGAATGTGTTGGAACTGAGTTTGATGTACAAATGATTGTTGATGTTGCTGTTGTTGTTGATATTGCTGAGTGTAAAGTGGATTAAATGACGACGATTGATGATGCATCTGTTGTTGATTATGTACATTGTGATTGCCTGTTGATACTGGTTGCTTGTTGCCAGAGGTGGCGGTCGCGGAGACGGGCCTCCAGCCAGACGAGCTGAGGTCAGAGTGCGGGGTGATGGGCGATGCATTGCTAGTGGGCCCGTCCGAGCCCGTGCTGCCGTTATCGCTTGGTTCTATCGAGTCTGAATCAACGTTGTCTGGAGTGGTCTTTGGTGTTGACGACGGTGTGATGCGCATTGGTGATGGGTGGGCGATTGATGAAGATGAAGGTGGTGTAGTGTCAATGTTCCTCGGCGAGGGTAGCTCGTTGTGTGGTGGTGCCTTGTCGCGCTCCATGACCATTCTCGAACTCGTGCCGCCACTACCACCCAACCTATGTTTACTACTGCTGCTGTCGTCCTGCATTGATCCACCCGATAAAGAGCGCGCAGGAGATGGTGGCGGCAGCAGAGATGAATGTGTGCTCGAGGGCACGGGCGACACAGACATCTCCATTGGCGTCGGTATCAGCTCTTTGAGATTAGTTGAGGAGAACGATGGCAGTATGGATGGCGGCGTGGACACGCCCCCATGTACATCGACCACCGACGAATCGTCGTTGAGGAAAGATGTCGACGCTGACACTGTCGCCAAAGATGTGGGCATGTTGTTGCTCTTGTACGGCGAGAATGTCAGGCCGCGCCAGATATCGTCCAAGCTGTTGCTGTTGCTGTTGGTTATTCGGTTGGGCGTGCCAACGCGCCAGTCCTCCGACACGAGCATCAAGTCCTCCAGGCTGGACTTTGACTTTACGCGCTCAATACGATGTGGTGTGCTGTTACTTGAACGATCGCGTAGCAACGACGAAGAGTTGCCACCCATGCCCGCTGACAACAACTGATATGTGCTGCCCTTTAACAGATCCTCCAGACTTCCATGTTCGCCCAATGTGATCGAATTGATTCGTTTGAAATTTGACGATGATGATGAGCTAGTACCTGATCCTTTCGAATTGACACTCAATGTAGATGTGTTGTTATTGTTGTTTGAGTTGTTATTGTTGTTGGATGTTGTTGATGATGTTGAGTCATTGTCATTGAGCAGGCTTTTAAGACTGCCTGAACTTGATCCTCCTGTGTTGACTCTTGACAATCTGCCGTTATTATTATTGTTGTTGTTGTTTGTATTTTGGTCTAATACATCATCCATCATGAACCTATGTCAAACCTAGGTTTGCTAGCTTATTCAAACTTAGTTAAGTTTAGTTTATAATTAGATATTAGATTAGATTAGATTAGATATAAAGTGTGTATTTGAATTGAATGAGAGATAGAGATATAAGTAATCATGCCAATATGTGGTGTGTGTGTGTGTGTGTGTATGATGATGACGATGTTGTTATTAAGACATGTATTGTTATCTGTATGTTTGTTTAGTTAGTTGTGTTTTCTGTAACACAAGCCAATCAAGCACAACATTCATTTGCAAACAACAGTGTTGGGTGGGGCACTCAAATAATGGAAGGAAAGAGAGGGACAACAAGTTGGGTGCGTGGGTTGATCAATAATAACAACAATCACGCTGTTGTGTCGCCCCAAACACACACTTGAGCTCTAGATTTTTATTTAAAGTAGTTTGGGTGAGTCTCCTTCCCTTCACATTAATCATCCCACCCTTACAAGTCAGTCATGTGGCGTGACGTGTACATGTGACACCAATCATCCATTGAGATTTAATACTTTATCATCTTCTTGTTTATCTCTTTAAACATTATCTGTCCATTCATCATTTGATTGATGAACAGGTACTTGTTTGTGTATTAGAATTAGAAATGTAACTAGTTATATCCACCCACATTAGACATTAAGTCTAATAATAATAATAATAATAATATTATTATTAAGATGATACATCACCATCTTTGTTTCCTAGGATGTCCGTCAACATGACGTTGCTATGAGTATGCAATTAATATGTGGTTGTTATCTGTTTGTTTGGAACAAGCCATGGAACACTGTGGAATGAATCAAAATAGTTCGTAAAGTTTTGGGAGGAGATGATTCACAAAGGGTCAGCCAGGTCAAGATCGGGGGTCACCCACACACATTCACGACATACTCGCGCGAGTCAGGTCCGACAGTCACCAACCAACACTGCACCACACACTCATTATCTCATTCATTCTCTCTTTCTCTGCTTCTCTATTCCTTCTATTTATAACTAACAAAGTTGGAAACAATCATCTCAGGATCAATCTTCAATCTAATCAATATTATTTATTAGTTGTTAAGATATACTTATTTAAATATATATACCTTTTTGTAATATATACATTCAATCTTTTCAAGTTGTAATATATATATCTCTTCTCACGTTTATCTGTTGTATGAAATCATTGTCATCGTTTGCCACAAGAATCGGTAGATACTACAGTAGCAATATACGTGATATAAACTCACCAAGGAGTTCCAACACCTACAACACCTACAATCAACAACAGCAGTCGCAACAACCTCAACCTCAACCTCAAGCTCAGTCAAAGCAACAACAACAACCAAAGCGTCAACATAACAAACATCAACGTCAACATCAACAACCATTCATATTATCACAAGAGTTACAAGAGAAACTATCTACATTAACATCACCATTGGTAGTTGATTCGGATAATACAAACAATCTAAAGATGGTCATGGAGTCATTATGGAACTGGCGTTGGATCAAGTCGTCCAAGGAGCAAATGGAGCACGCCGAGAAGAGGATACTACAGACAATAGAGACGCCCTATGAGCAACGCATGGTCAAGGTGGGCGACCACGAGATCAACACAATCAAGGTGGGCTCGGGCGATCCACTGGTCCTGGTGCACGGCTATGGCGCCGGCGTGGGCTTCTGGTGTGGCAACATAGACTACCTGGCCCGCCACTACACCGTCTACGCTATCGATCTCGTGGGCTTTGGAAGGAGCTCGCGTCCCGATCCAACCCAATTCAAGACGCCAGACGATGCCGAGAAGCTCTGGGTCGACTCTATCAATCAATGGGCCAGCGAGGTGGGTCTAGACAACTTCCATCTGCTCGGTCATTCACTCGGTGGTTACATTTCCACCTGTTACACTCTACAGCATCCCGAGAGGGTCAAGAGCTTGGTGCTTGCCGATCCATGGGGATTCGCCATTCGTCCCGATGACTTTGAAACAAGAGTACCACTACCGTAAGTCATCCATCGTATCGAGATGATCAATCAATCAATGACACATTTCTAACCATCATATCCACTTTAGATTCAAGATACTTGGAAAGATAGTTAGACAGTCGCCACTGAGTTTGTTGCGCGCTGTTGGTCCATTTGGACCAGACTTGGTGTATCGCTTCAGATCGGACTTGTTGCAAAAGTTCTCTCACCTCTACCCAGAGGACGAGCTAAAGTATAACCAACAGCAGCCGAATCGTGTGGCTGAGTACATATATCACTCCAATGCACAGGCGCCGGCCACCGGCGAGTATCTCTTCAGTCTGCTGTCGCTGCCGTTTGGATGGGCTGCCAACCCGATGCTCACTCGCTCAAAGGCCATCGACCCGTTGGTCGATGTCACTGTGCTGCACGGCTCAAACAGTTGGCTGGACAAGACCATTGGCGATCAGCTGAAACAAGACATGAAGAACATCAAGGACGTCGTAATCATCGAGCGCAGTGGACATCATATATACATTGACAATGCCAATCAATTCCACTCGGCCATTCTCTCTGCCACTGCCAACAACAAACACTCCTCCTCAATGTCTCCAAGTGACAGACGTCAGCAACTATTTGGCTCCGAGCCAGTTTATGCTTAAGGACCAGACAATGGTTCACATACGAATAAACACATTACTAAGCTTCAGAGCGGGTGAGCATGCTTCCTGATCTGTTGGCAACATCTGTATATTTTTCCAACACACTTGATTGTTCCTTTCTTCGACTAAGTTATGAAGCGCCAGTTGCCATTCGTTGGTTATCATTGGTAGATGGGATTCAAGATATCTGTTTGATCACAACCATTCTTTGTTTTCAAAAAAATATCGTATCTTGTTAAAGATTGGTCAAATGTAGCCTCATTTGGGTCCATCCAATCACTCAACTTGAGTGAAAAWTGATGATCATTTATTATAATTCTTATGCCGATTTGGGTCACATGGATTTCGTATCCAACGTGTCATCATGCACACATCCACAATGGGAAAGAATATTCGATCAATACCTCATGATCAATGATCGTCAGACAGTACTCAAGATAATCATGGAGAATGGACTTGGACATCTCCAGCACCCATTATTCATTCGCAAACTCATCCAGTATGGCATATGCTATTTCCAATACTATTCTCAACCTGAGAACCTGAGAATCGGTGAATGGACTTCTGGCATGGCTCAACAAACCATTTAACAATTGTTGATAGAGAAATGCGCTCTCTCTAATGAAAGCCACAGAGAAATTGTAGAATTTGCCTTTAGACAAAACGACATTACCCTGGTGCGTTATTATGTGGACACCTGTCCTTCATTGTTGGCACTATGATGTGCACGTCTCTAGTGATACTCGATTCACTCCTCGATTATTGTTGTAGTTATGGACGAGTCGAGTGTCTTGCAGACATACTTTCAATCATCCCAGAACAATCATTCTAGAAGACTAAACTCTTACATTCTCATTGACATTCATTAATACTGTTTTTGGGAGTATGCATCATCCCTTGGACTCCCTGAGAGGATGTGGAGTGAGTCTCTCTCAAGCATACACCTAATGTACATTAAGTATGAACTGAGCGATGTATACTGCAGTGGAAGCTAGTTCGGCTACCGTTCAATGGTTCTCATCATCAGGAGGAAGTCGTCTTCGTAACTCATCCATCTGCTCTTGTAACTCTCTGATCTGTTGCTGTTGCTCGAGGATCTGTTGCTGTTGCTCGAGGATCTGTTGCTGTTGCTCGAGGATCTGTTGCTGTTGCTGTTGCTGTTGCTCGAGGTTCTGTTCCTGTTGTTGAATGTGTTCTGTTTGGAGATTCGCAATATGATGTGTTGCATTGTCCAGGGCTTGTTGAAGCTGTATATTCACCAGCTGTGTTTGAGCTCTTAATTTATCTTGTAAGTTATTGACCATTGTTTTGTTAAAAGTATAACTTACAAAGAGCCTACAGCCATAGCATTTCTTCTACCTCCTCCTCCTCTATTGTTGGGAAGCATCCTCGATACCTTCTTCAGTCAAGAATAGAATAAACCAATGGCGAGAATAGTATTGGAATGATGATGTAACCCATGTCTCGTGGAATTTGATTGGACAAGTCAATGAATTATGTTTACCATATTTGGTTGTAGACTCTTTTGGTTACCACAGTATCAATGACAACCCCAAATATTTATTTAAATAAATTTATGTCAATCTTATCCGGGGTTCAGAGAACGCCACAAAGTAAAGTTATAACATGCAAGCAACCAGACTCAACAACCTCTACTGTCAAATGTTAATCTCAAACTAACCAAGGAGAACTATTTTCTAGACAAGCAGGATCATTCAAGTATAACTAGCATTCCAGATCCTCGAGCAGGACGAAGGCGAGTGGATAGCCAAGGTATCACAAGGGCCATTGAGATTCGGGGACAATTATATGATTCAGTTGGCAATGACTGTGTCTGGCGGGAAACACAAACCTCTGCCCAAAGACATCATCAACTTGAAGGATTGCAACACACCATCAAAACTCGCTCAGTATACCGGCCTCTTCACATCTTGGACAAAGAATACCTCAGTGTGGATGATGATCCACAATCATACAATATGTCAGGGTTGGTTAATCGTGCTTGGAATTGATGCGAGCAGTCCATCAGCGTTGTACCACACCCACTCAGCTCCAGAGACATCTTCCATCATTGGACAGCATGATTAAAGCATCCCAAAGTAATCAGCATCAGATGATCAGTTATCTATTTGAAGGTGTCGATGCACCATTCAATCGGGCTAATCCTCCAATTAACATGGCCACGTTGATCAACACAATCCGTCATCACTCAATTGACAAAGGACATCTCAACATCATTAATATGTGTGATCGACTGTTGAATAAACTCTAATTTATTAATTTTATTATTGATTGATTGATTGATTGATTGATTGATTGATTGATTGATTGATTGATTGAATTAATATACAAGTGCAGGAACTCATGAAGCATGATCATTCCAATTGATATTGTTGCTTCTTCTGCTCCAAAGTTCCAGCGGCATGTTGGGCAGTCCATTCTCTGGCCTTTTGGTTATAAATATCAATGTTGTCACCGAACTGGGCGGCCTTTGTAGTATCCAAAGCGGAGTCTGGAAGAGGACAGGTCAACAATGACAACAATGCCAACACCAACTTGTGTACCGTCATTGTTTGATTCCATCTTTCGGACATCAATTGAGGTGCACAGTTGGAACCATCGTTACTTATGTTGCAATGGTAGATCTGAGTGACGAATGTTAAAGTAGGTCCAGTGGTTGGATATGCGGTAGGAATCTCGACACTGACGAGGAAGTATCCCTCCTCGTAGGGTGTGCCGGCTGGACCCTTCAACAACACACGCCATTGGCTAATGTCCGACTCCTTGTTGGAAGGCATGAAATTGACCGTGATCTTCTCTCCAAAGCAAACCAAGCCAACACAGACTTTGAGGCCCTTCTGGACATATTTGTCGGTCATAGTTTGGAACAATATCTGAGCCAGCTCGATACGGGACAAGGACTTGTCATTGGCAAAATTTGAACCTCGGAGAGCTGCTGATCTCATTTAGGTACTAAGTACGATGATGTCAATATGTTTGATCACTTTCTGCTTAGGGGTCAACAACATCGTCAGCTTCATAATCATCAGGTGAAGGAGTTGGAGACTTTGGAGGGGCAGAGGCTGGAACTGCTGGGACTGTTGGAACTACAGGGACTGGTGGATCTGCCTGGGCCAGGAGAGGTCTGGGGCAAAGATGGGTTGGAGTTGCAACAGGAGTTACTTCAGGTTGAGATGGAAGTTGAGTTGGAGGTTGAGTTTGAGTTGGAGGATTGATTGGAGTATATTGATTGTCTGTTATAAGTACCAACGTCTCGGTACCTACAAAGTTAAGGCTACCAAGAGTATCTTCACCATACAATGAAGATTTATTAAGTTCCAAAGCATATTCTTTATCTTTAGGTAGTTGTGCTCTCTTTATTATCTCCAATATAAGAGTAGATACCTTCATATCACT
This sequence comes from Acytostelium subglobosum LB1, assembly GCF_000787575.1. Taxonomy (NCBI): domain Eukaryota; phylum Evosea; class Eumycetozoa; order Acytosteliales; family Acytosteliaceae; genus Acytostelium; species Acytostelium subglobosum. The sequence continues at coordinate 424,470 of NW_012236528.1, read as the reverse complement.
ATTAAAAGGGATAGAGCATTTCCTATTTATCATTTTTACCTCAACTGTCAAAGACATTGTTAATTTAATATAATATAATATTATTATTATTATAATTATTATTATCCTTGGTTGAATGATGATGTTAATGATAATAATAATTGTGATGGATTATGTTGTTAGGGTTTAATTTATAATTATTATTTCAAACTTGGAAGATTAAGTTCTTGTTTGCCAACCCACACATTATTGAGATGTTGGAGTGGAAGGAATGATTCAGATTGATTACATAATGGGTATGATCAAAATGGAGTCGGACTTCACTAATATATTATGTGTATTATATATTATGTGATACATGTATGAATAGAATTATCTTCGTCATGAGTTGTTCCTTCATTGTTGGTTTAATTCATGAAGTTCCAAGAATTTTAAAACTTGGTGTTGTGGAGGTGTTCGCGCCAATTTCATAACATTAGGATTCAATCAATGGCATTCATTCAATCTTGTAAATAAACATATTCATACATACATATATCATATACATATAATTACCAATGAAGAGATTCACAGCTCAACAGGGTCAAGCAACAAAGAAGCAGAAACCTGCTCCACAAGCACAGCCTGCAAGAGGTGGCGGAGGAGGAGGTGACGATGACGAAGATGACTTTGAGGAAGAGGAGGAGGATGACGACGATGATGACGAGCAGTTTGATGATGTCGATGATGATATCGATGCTGGCGACGATGATATGATGGATGAGGACGCCGACGGTGCTGCTAATAATGATGACGACGACACACTCGGCACACGTCAGCTTATGATGTGGTCACGTAGACCCGTGCCAACGATCATCCCGCACAAGCAACCATTCATCTTCCAGCAACTTGAAGTAGACTATGCTGAAGTGAAGGAGCCACTGCCCAACATGCCCGGTCCCAAGACTGGACCTATCCCCGTCATCCGTCTCTTTGGCTCCACTCGTGAAGGCAACAGTGTACTCTGCAAGGTGCATGGCTTCCTCCCCTACTTCTTCATCGGTTGTCCACCTGGCTTTACACATGCTGACTGCGGTCAATTGCTTCATGATCTGAATGTATGTTCATCATTCAATCATTCACTTCAAGTCAATCAATCGATCAATCACTCACTCATTCATTCAAACTATACTTTTCAAACAATGTAGAAGAAGATGGTGCAAGTGGCATCACAGAGTAATGACTCTCCCAACATTGTGTTGGGCATTGAGTTGGTATTGAAGAAGTCTATCATGGGCTATAACCCTAATCCTCCAACAGAGTTCATCAAGATCACGCTAGCCATGCCAAAGTACGTCACGAGATGTCGTGAGATCCTGGAGAATGGAATCAAGTACCAGTTCTGTCTGCCCAACGTCAACATCAGAGCGTACCAGACCTATGAGTCCAACATCCCATTCGCTCTTCGTTTCCTCATTGACAAGTATGTTTGAGTTTGTGTTTGATCGATCAATATATGTCTGTCGAGCATGTACTAACGCGACCCAATCAATCACTAGGCAAATGCCAGGATGTAGTTGGATTGAGCTCCCCGCTGGATCCTATCACATGTCGGAGAAGCCAGTGTCAACTTGTCAGATTGAGATTGATACCTCGTAAGTGTGATGATCAATGTGACATCCCTCAAATTATGCTAACAACCTCACTCACTTACATTGTAGCCTGGACACATTGATTGCACATCAGATTCAGGATGAGTACGCAGACATTGCACCATTCAGAGTGCTGTCGTATGATATTGAGTGCGCTGGACGTAAGGGATTCTTCCCCGAGCCAAAGAAGGACCCGGTCATTCAGATTGCCAACGTTGTCAAGATTCAAGGAGAGAAGGAGCCATTCATCCGCAACGTGTTCACGCTAAAGGGTTGCTCAAGCATCGTTGGCGCACACGTACTCCCACATGACACTGAGGAGAAGATGCTCAAGGAGTGGAAGAAGTTCGTCACCAAGATCGACCCAGACATCATCATCGGTTACAACATCATGAACTTTGATTTCCCCTATCTCATCGAGCGTGCGCGCACCCTCAAGATCAGCGACTTCCCCTACCTTGGCCGCATCAAGACCACCGCGTCCAAGATCAAGAACTCCACCTTCTCATCCAGCAACCTTGGCACAAGGGAGAGCAAGGAGATATGTATGTATTGTACATGGCGTGTGTGCCCCTGGCCACTCACTGACTCTATCCTCCCCTCCTTCCATCCCATCCCCAGCCATGCCTGGAAGGACACAGTTTGATGTTATGCAGGCTATTCAGAGAGACCACAAGCTGAGTTCTTACTCGCTGAACAATGTGTCGGCGCACTTTTTGAAGGAGCAGAAGGAGGATGTGCACTTCTCCATCATCTCAGACTTGCAGAATGGAACGGATGACGACAGAAGAAGACTGGCCGTCTACTGTCTGAAGGACGCCATGCTGCCACTGAAGCTGCTAGATAAGCTGATGCTGCTGATCAACTACACAGAGATGTCGCGTGTCACTGGTGTGCCACTCAGTTACCTTCTCGGTCGTGGTGAGGGTGTCAAGGTGCTCAGTCAACTGTACCGCAAGGCAATGATTGAGGACCTCATCCTGCCGACGTACCGTGTGTCGTCCAAGGGCGAGAAGTACAAGGGAGCCATCGTCATTGACCCCATCGAAGGCTTCTACGACACGCCCATCTCCACACTGGACTTTACCAGTTTGTACCCGTCCATTATGATTGCCCACAACCTCTGCTACTCCACCCTTCTCACCCAAGACGATGTCAAGCAACTACCCAAGAGCGACTTTACCATCACTCCATCAGGAGGTATGTTCATTCAATCAATCAATCAGACGATCAATCAATCATGCTAACTCCATTCCCTCCAATCAATCAATCAAACAGATGCATTCATGTTGCCATCCAAGAAGAGAGGACTATTGCCACGCATTCTTGAGGATCTGTTGTCGGCGAGAAAGAAGGCAAAGGAGGAGTTAAAGGTCGAGACTGACCCATTCAAGAAGGCTGTGCTCGATGGAAGACAACTGGCACTCAAGATCTCTGCCAACTCTGTGTACGGTTTCACTGGTGCGCGTGTCGGCAAGCTGCCCTGCATTGAAATCTCCAGAAGTGTAACAGCTTTCGGAAGAGAGATGCTTGACACCACGAAGAAGTTTGTCGAGGAGAAGTACACTATTGCCAATGGATTCTCACATGATGCCAAGATCATTTATGGTGACACTGATTCAGTGATGGTCAAGTTTGGCGTGGCCACAGTGGCCGAGGCTATGGAGATGGGCAGACTGGCGGCACGTGAGGTGACCAAGGTGTTCATCCGTCCCATCAACCTGGACTTTGAGAAGGTCTACTACCCATACCTATTGATGAAGAAGAAGAAGTATGCCGGACTGTTCTGGACCAGACCAGACAAGTTTGACAAGATGGATGTCAAGGGTCTAGAGGTATGTTATGGTATATTACACGCACGCAGGCAGGAAGCCAAGCACAGGCAACTAACACAAATGTCGCGCAATCAAACAGAACGTGAGAAGAGATACATGTCCACTGGTGAGGAATGTCGTATCAAGTATATTGAGCATGATCCTGATTGACAAGGACATCAAGAAGGCTGAGGAGTATGTACAAGCACGACCACGACCAAGCCATCCATGGCTCACTCACTCACTAACTCCAATCAATCAATCAAACATAGGTATACAAAGAGTGTGATCAGTGACTTGCTACAGAATAGATTGGATATATCGATGCTGGTCATTACAAAGGCGTTGTCAAAGACAGAGTACAAGGGTAGAGTCAGTCACAATGAGTTGGCACAGAGGATGCGCGCAAGAGACCCTGCCACTGCACCAAACCTTGGCGATCGTGTTCCATACGTCATCACACAGGGCACAAAGGGTGCGCCAATCTACGAGCGTGCAGAGGACCCTCTATACGTACTCGAGAACAACATCCAGCTGGACACCAAGTACTACTGCGAGAAGCAACTCAAGGCCCCGCTAATGCGTATCTTTGAGCCGCTGGTCAACGCCGCATCCATCTTCACGGGCGACCACACCCGAGTGATTGCCACGCAGCCCATGTCCGCGGGCAAGTACTTCTCCAACTTTGAGAAGAAGCGCGTCTGCATGAACTGTCCGAACGAGCTGCTTGCAGAGGAGAAGACCGTCTGCAAGAACTGTCGCCACAAGGAGGCCGAGCTGTACCAGAACTGTTTGGAGAATGTCACCAACCTTGAGACAAGGTTCTCCAACGCCTGGACCCAATGCCAGAGATGCTGTGGCAACCTCCATCAGCCAGTACTGTGTTCCAATCGTGACTGTCCAATCTTTTACATGAGGACCAAAGTCCAAAAGGACCTCAATGAGGCACGCAACAACCTTGAGAAGTTCAATCTGGACTGGTAAGGATGGAGAGGGAGAGAGTAGGATGTGTGTTATAATGTTAACGAACGGATTGATTGATGATCAATAAATAAGATCACCATCACAAACTTACAAAACGAGTGTGTTTGGGCCTGTTTGGACCCAAGTTGATCAATCATTTATTGGTTCTTTGCTGGCATTATCCCACCAGGCTTAACAATAATATAATTATCTAGACACTCTGGATAATTAGCCCAATATTATTATCATAGTTTCGAAATTGATTAGAAAATATCTAATGTTCAATTTGTTGATCTGAATGAAAGTGTCGAAGAAAAGTCTCGAATCGCTTGTTTGAAAAAACACCCTTTCTCCCAAGTCCTTCAACAAAACATCAAACTTTGAATTCTCACTCTCTTTCATTCACTCTCTTATTCATCATTCATTCAAACAAATAATAGATAACTCTACTTACTTCATATATATATACACGCTTAGTCATATATCATAGACACTGTAGAAGAACTTGGACAAGATGTCGATGCTGTCCGAAGCAAACCGTGGAGGACTGCAGCTGTTGGCTGACCTGAACACATTCATCCAACACCTCATCTTGCAACATGAGCAGCAACAACAGCTACAGAATGACGATGGTTCATTGTTGGGCGAGGACAAGAACCCATTCCTACTCAAAGTGTGCTTCTACGTGGAGAGGATTCTATCTGATGGATTGAAGGGTATGTCTCAGTTCGCGCCCGAGAGTACGTAGGTAGTTCGCGTACTAACTATCAATGTATAACAGACGTCAACTTCATTGGACAGACATATATGTGGGACTTCTTACAGAATATATATAAGTGTCTACCCAACACGAAGGATGTGGTCGAGCTGTCGAAGGACTGCTCAAAGTCAGCTTGTGGACGTGGTCGTGTATTCATTCGATTGGCACTAAACGATGGTGCCCTGTCGGGCTACCTATCAGCTCTATACTACAGTCAAGATATCATAAAGTATGTATTTGAATGATTGAATGATGGTGACCAAAGTACTAATCAATCAAACACCGATGATATAGGTCATATTACAAGGATAGTGCATTATTTAGGAATCCAGAGTTCGCATCGACCTTCCTTAGTTTGTTGGACTCATTGTCACATATTAACTTCAATCTAGTTGTAAAGGACAAGGACCTGGATCGACCACAATACTGGGAGGATGTAGCCATGTCACTCTTTGACAACTCAAAGGCGCTTCTTCAAGTGTTACAGAAACAACAGCAACAACAAGAGCAGCAGCAACAGCAACAGAATGCGACAACAACCACAACCTCAACTACCACGACTACAACTACAACACCGACCTTAACAGAGAATGATCACAACGTTGCACCACCTGCTCCAGCCGAGGACGACATTGACTTGAACGATCTTAACGAGATATTGGAAGAGATTACAAAGGAGGATGAGATGATTGAGACGTTGGAGAAGAACTCAAACAGTTGGGACTCGATGATCGAATCGCTGGCAAGGGCATCCAAAGCCGTCCTTCTCGACTATGCAGGCAAGGCTTCGGCCCTCACATCCAGGGATCGCAGTGTGCTCAATCTCTACACCTCGATCGAGCACATCATACTCAATGGAATGAATGGTAAGCTTGGACTTGGCCTCGTGCGTGCAGATTCAATGAACTAACTCAATGGCATGTCATCTATCAGACTCTTCCGACCGATGGGAGCACCTTGAGAGATTGTGCGCAAATGATTTGAGTAGATTGGACGACATTGATCATGTTAACAGGGTGTACGGCACGACGACCAGCAATGTAGATATGAAACTAAAGGCCCTGGTCTACAAGCAATTGAACGACAACACTCTGGTCAAGGCCATCCACAGCGTGTTTGACAATGAGCGCACCATGCCGACGGTGTACTCTGCCTCCAGTGCGCTGTTGCTCAACAAGAAGTACCGACAACTGTTCCAACAGCACCTGGACGACCTGTTGCCCAAGGTCAGCTTCCAGCTTAACTGGCAGGAGGCAGGCATCAGCAACACAGTCACTGTGATCAAGAAGCACACCAAGATCATCAAGAAGAAGGTCAGGAAGATCAAGAACTCGGGCGACACTGCTGTCACACCCTCGTCAAGTCAATCAGCAACGCCATCCATAGCATCGCCACCCTTGACCGTGGACAGCAGCACAGATGAGCTATCTCTGAATCCATCACCGGCAGCGCCATCGTCCACTGTCTCCACGCCACCCGTCACCTCCGCAGCCGCAGCCCTCGATACACTGCCGCATGTTAGCCACACAGTTGTTGATAAGAATGAGCAGCATGAGCAATCAGAGTTGGCCACTGTCATGGCAGGCACACATAGCAATAGCGATGATGAGCAGAGACAACCAACTGCCACGGTAAATGTTGGAGTCGATCACTCTGATCATTCACATTTGTTGGACCATACTCACATGACCAACAACGACGAAAAGACAGCAGCAGTGGAGAGCATATCCTTGGACTCATTCAATCAAACATTGGCCGACCTAATGCGAAGAGAGAATATACAACGACCTGCACCACCAACAATTGAGCGCCAGACACCTGTTGTAGTCACAGTGCCCACCATCGAGCCTCAGCGAGTGACTATTACCAAAGCCATTCCAAGATCTCAACTGCTCTCATCATCCGAGATTGAGCACTACCTCTCCGACCTCGTCGAGAACGAGGAGCAAAGCAAGCAAGACGAGAACTACACTCTGGAGTCATTCACGCCATCGGTCGGACATTCTATCCCAATGCCAATGGCCAATGGAGGCAGGGGAAGAAGTCCCAACAACAACAGGGAGCACAGCAGGGATTCACAGATCTCCAAGTCATTCGTGCCCAATGAGCATCTGGCCGAGGTGCTCAAGATGATCGAAGAGGACAAGGAGAAGAACAACAACAGCATCGAGCGAATGGCCACATCGGTGGACTCTTACACCAACTTCCATTTGATCAGCGATTACTATCGCGAGGAAGATACCAAGAAGCCCAGAGGCAAGAGGAACATCTATGTTGGTGAGGACGACATGATCTTTATCAACCGAGAGTTCAAGAAACCCAGGCTCACATCAGACTATCACACCCAGAACTGTCCAAGCTGTGGATCAAACCTTGAGAAGCGTATGTCCACTTACTCACTCACTCAATCAATCGTCCTCACTAACCTTACCCTCCTACTCCTCTCCAGTTGGATTCTTCAAGACTAGGTTCTGCTACTACACTGGCGAATGGTTCTGCACCAATTGCCATCATAACAGCAAGGTGCCTCTGCCCAATCGCATCCTGTTCCATTGGGACTACAAGATGTACCCAGTGTCCGACTCATCCAAGCAATACCTGGCACAGAACTTCAACAAGCAGTTTGACATCTTCCGCTTCAATCCCAATGTGTACACCGTGTCCAACACGCTGAACAAGGTGCTGGAGCTGCGCAAGAAGCTGCATTTCATCAGTGAGTACATCGAGACCTGTCGTAACAAGTCGGCACTGGAAAGTCTGTCCACACTTAAGCTATATATCATCAATGAGAATGTCCATCTCTACTCGCTGGCCGACCTTGAGCGCTGCAACAATGGTACCCTTGAGCCACAGATCTTTGACGTTCTCGAGAAGTACACTCACCATGTAACAAAGACTTGTTCAGTAAGTCATCATCGATCAATCAATCACTCGCTCGCTCACTCAATCAATCACTAACTCGTTCAACCAACAACACTCATTCAAACTCTTGAAGACTTGTAAAGGAAAAGGATTCATCTGTGAGTTCTGCAACACTGATCAGCTGTTGTTCTCTTGGATGAAGCTGGATATCCAGAATGTGATTCAGTGCAGCAAATGTCAATCGTTGGCACATCGAAAGTGCTATGTTAAGGATAAGTGTCCAAAGTGCATCAGAATCTCCAATGTCAAGTCAAAGCACGCTGCTGATGAGCACAACCATGGTCACTCCTATATAGTTGGCTAATGACATCTCGCTCGGCGAATCCCCCATTGATCAATAGTCAAGTGTCAGCTGCTTGCTTCTCTTGTAATTTAATATATAATTATATATACAACTAGTGAAGTGACTGATTGATGGTTTAGACCATGTTTGGTCTACCCTTTGCCCTCCATTTGCATCCTGACCACCTCTGGCGTCCATCCAACACATATCCCGATAACATAACTGATTAGTATAAGTATCCCGCAATACGACAAGTTATTTATTACTGGATTCGAATAACACACTGGAATGATCAACTGCTGCTGGATATCAGTGTGGACTGGGGGTTGATGATCAAGATGTCACTACGACAACCGTTGATGATCAAAGTGTGAGAGTGTGTGATGCATCAATCGACATCACTATGGATTATAATAATGGGTAGACTAGAGGAGGAGTTCCCCTAAGATTTAAAGGTAGTACTAATACTTTGAAGATATTAAATGTTAAGTGAACTGACTGACTTGACTCGTCGTAATCCTGATCACCTGGATCAATGATCAGACAAGTCAACTATTTAAAGGTCTTGGAAATCAATCATTATAATCATCAAATCAATCCAATCAATATCTCTAATACCTTCAATCAATTAATCAATCATGTTGTACAGTAAGTACTTGATCATCATAAATAATATAAGTTATCCATACTAATATTGCCACCCAACAATATAAAGAATCTCTCGCTTCTCTCTCTGGAATGACCAACAACACTCAGATTTCCAACAATGGACAGATCCAATCCAAGGCCACTACCAGTGTGACACAGTCTTCCAACTCGACTGCCTTGCTCGACATTTGTGGATATGTGAATGTCCTCGGCATTCTTATCATTGATCCACTTATTGTCCATATCTAAGCGGTAATGAATATTACCTCCAACATCACACTAAGTTATATAATTATAAATTTATATATAGGGAGCAATGTAAATAAATACCTATCACCTGATCCATAACAACAATGACAACTATCTATATGACTGGCCAGCGACACATGTGTATATATTTGTTGTAGTTGTTGTTGTAGACTCGACTTGAACAAGTGGAATTGAGTCAGACATGTCGTGTCGCAATATATGAATGAATGATTGCTTGCCTTATCCCTGAATACCTTGCTATAAGATGTTATTGTCGTTCCTATTATAAACACATTTAACAGCTTCCGACTCTGTCTCTTGGGATACATCTCAGCTCAGAACCATGTTTCAAGAAGACATTGCCTGCAGTCTGTGATGGGTTGATACCGATACCATCTATATGTATTCATTTGTGTCAGTATCAGTATCATGTCAACAACCAACGAACAGTGATAGAGTGACTATTGTTACCATTTGTGATGATAGCCGATGTCTGCCAGGGTACATTGAACTGCTCGCATGTGAATCTAAGTACTGCCATGAATGGTGTGCTCTCTGGTACGCTGACACTGTGATCATTTGTTAGTGGACCATTGTGCCAGGCATGATTGATGGCCAGCAGTGAATCAGATACCTACACCTTAAAAGGCAGCTTTGGGTCTGAAGTCAGAGTAATCTTAAATGTGACCTTTGATCTAGAATGTTATGTAGTACTTGTTAGATTGATGAGTCGGGTCGAGTCGTAATGAATGACGATGCCTACGCTGCTGCTGCTGTGCTCATTGTTATATGTTTTATATTGTTATACAAGTTATAGTTAAAGGAAGTGATATTGATTGATTGATCAAATGAAGGGAAAGGGGTGGGAGAGTAGTCTTATCTCTGATGAACAAGTCGAGAAAAAGGGTTGACTTTCGACACGAACCCCAAAGGTCACATGGATAGTGTAAACTAAACTTTATTGGACGCGAGTGTCTATGGATCACACAGTAATCAATATATTGATTACTTGGCAGCAGCCTTGGCTGGCTTGGCAGCAGGCTTGGCCTTTGGCTCCTCCTTCTTTGGAGCACGTGGAGCGAATGGGGTGAGAGCCTCACCAGCCTTGAACTTCTGGGAACCGTCTGGAATGTAGATCATGACAAAGGCATTGTTGGCATCACCGGCCTTGTCACAGATGTAGAGTCCACGACGCTCAAACTGCACCTTGTCGCCAACCTTGAGTGAGAGGATGTTCTCGTCGGAGAAGGCATTCAACTCAAACTTGGTGTTGGGGTTGATAAAGTCCTTGAGCTCATCGGTCTCCTCAAGCTTGGGCTTGGTGATCAAGAAGTCAAAGTCCTGCAACAGAACGGGCACACGCTTGACGGTGGCAGACAACCAGGTAAGCTTCTTCTTGGTGTCCTTGAAGCTGCCAGTTGGGTTGCAGTCGGCGTCGATCGACTCGATTGAGCCGTCTGCGGCCTTGTTGACCTTGCGAACGATGATGTTCATGCCCCATGACATGAGTGTGACCTCCTCACCCTCCTTGAGATCGGCGGCATCGTCGTACTCGAGCAACACAGAGTTGGAGATGGTGACGGTCTTGTTGCCGAGCTCGAGCTTCTTGTCGAACTTGGGCTTGGTCAACTGCTCGGGAGCGGCAGGGCCGTTGGAGAGGCGCACCAGCACGCACTTCTCTGGGAGACAGGTGTATCTGGGCACGTTTGGCTCGATGAACAGCTTGTTGATAGCCCAGAGCTTGCCAATGTCCATCATGGTGTTGACGGCGCTGGCGCCCTGAGACAGGACGAACTCCTTGAGTGCCTCGACGGTGAGACCGCGACGCATGATACCCTGGAGTGTGGGCATACGTGGGTCGTGCCAGCCAGTGACAATTCCCTCATCGACAAAGTACTGCAGCTTACGCTTGGACAGCAGCACGTAGGTGAAGTTGAGACGACTGTACTGTGAGACGAATGGGCGACGCAGTCCGAGGATGTCGCACACGTAGTTGTAGAGGTTGACCTTGTTGATGTACTCGTTGGAGCGGAGAGCGTGGGTGATGCCCTCGATACTGTCCACGATGGGACAGGCAAAGTCGTACAGTGGGTAGGCCTTGTACTTGTCGCCAGTGACGTGATGTGGGGTCATGTTGACACGGTAGAAGGCTGGGTCACGGAAGGCCTTGTCGACGTGGGCCATGTCGATCTTGGCACGCAGAACGCATGTCTGGCCAAAGGTGGTGCCCTTCTTCATCTCCTCGAACCACTCGAGGTTCTTCTCGATCGAGTTGTTTCTGCAGACCGACTCGATCATCTTGTCACGCTGATCGCTGATCTCCTCCTTGGAGGTGTTGTCGACGTAGGCGTTGTTCTCGCGGATCATCTTCTCAGCCATCTGCTCGCACAGGTCAAAGTAGTTGGAGGTGTTGGTCTGGCGACGGTACTTGAGGTCCAGGGTCTTGAGATCCTTGAGGATGTTCTCGACGTACTCCTCCTTCTCCTTGGCGGGGTTGGTGTCGTCGAAACGGATCACCAGCTCGCCCTGGTACTCGGTAGCGTAGTAGTTGTTGAGCACGGCGGCCTTGCAATGGCCAATGTGCATGTATCCAGAAGGCTCGGGTGGGAAACGGGTGACGACCTTGCCCATCTCGAGGCCGGGCAGAGCGAGCTTCTCCATGTTGCCTCTCCATCCCATGACACTCTTCTTTTTGTCGTCCTCAGCGGCAGCAGCGGCAGCACCAGCAGCAGCATTGTTGTTGTTGTTGTTAGTCTCTGGAGCAAACAGCTGCAGGGTCTCCTTGAAGGCTGGAAGGGTGTTGAGGTAGGTGAACCATCTGTTGAAGTGGTAGAGCGAGGGCACCTTGGCCTTGAGCTCAGCGGTCAACTGAACGCGAGCGTACAATGCGATGTCGGCCAGGGTGATTGAGAAGCCAACCAGGAAGGTGCGGAAGATGAAGTGGTCCTGCACCTGCTGGGCGAATGCGTTGACATCCTCGACCTTGAAGTGGGCGATCTTCTCGAGCCACTCGTCGACACGCGAGGCCGACACGGCGTCGCTGCCATAGAGTGTGCAGGCGGGTGCTGCTGCTCTGGCGATGTACTTGGCGACGAGGTAGTTGCCAGTGAAGCAGTCGCTCGACTGAACGACTGTGAGCTCAGGCTTCTCAAGACCCTTGCGCACAATGATCTTGTATCCTGGTACCAACTTTGCTGTTATCAAAGCGATGAATGGGAATGTATTTCCGGTGTGATCATACTTGAGCACACCCTTGTTATCTCCTCCTTTAGTATTAGACATATTATTATCTTATTACTATAAACAATAATTATTGATTGAATGAATGTGTGAAGAAACGATTCATGAAGTTGCTTTTGAAGTCGAGCAATCGAGTGTTTTGCGAAAGAAATAACAAAGAAACTGTGTGAGGGTATGTCTGTGAGGGCAAGAGTGAGGGCGAGGGTAAGGGTAAGGGTTGGTTGGGAGGATAAGTCTGCGAGGGTATGTCCCGGGACAATGAAAATGATTGATCCAAACCAATCCAACAAACTATTGAAAGTATATATATATATATATTGTTGTTCACAAGTTGAATGTAGATTGAGACCTAAGTTTCTCTTTGATTGATTATTTCTTCTTGATTGAATCTCTGGATGCCTTTCTGGACATGTAGTCAATGACACCTGGAATGAATGGCATCAAGTAGTTTCCAACCTTGGCCTTCAATCCAAGTAGTACTTCTCTCTCACCCAAACGCTCGCTCCTATTAGTATTCGCGGTAGTTGTAGAGATAGTCAGTGTCTGCAATCTCCTCCTCATCATTTAACCATAACTAGCTAATACTTACTGAACAATCTTCTCGGCACACTCTTCAGCGGTCATGAAACTGTGTGATTCACGCTCGATTGGCTTGCCGTCAGTTGTGGCCAGCTTGGTGTGGAACTCGGTTTGGACAAAGCCTGGGCAGACGACTGTGACTTGGATGTCAGACACTTCGTTGCGCAGTGAGTTGAGGAAGCCGTGCAGTGCGTGCTTGGAGGCCGAGTAAGAGGTGCGCAGTGGCGTACCAAACTTGCCGGCGAGCGAGCTGACGACGACCAGCGATCCGTGCGACTGGCGCAGGAATGGCAGGGCAAAGGATGTGCAGTACACGGTCGAGAAGAAGTTGATGTTCATGTTGTCGCGGAACACCTGGAAGTTGCCATTCAGCTTCTCAAACTCGATGAGTGAGCCGACACCAGCATTCCAAACACAGATATCAATGCCGCCCCATGCCGACACCACACTGTCAACCATCGTACGGCAATCGCTCTCCACAGTCAAGTCTGCTCGCAAGATCAATATATTCTCCTCTGGTACCTCTGGGCACTTCTTCAATATGTCCTGCTTGACAGACTCCAACTGTTCCAATCTTCTGGCAACGATTGCGACCCTTCATGAATGAATGTTTGGTTGAGTGAGTGAGTGATGTCGGGGAATGAATGAATGATGTCCAATGACATTAATACATACTTGCACTTCATCTGAATGTATTGTAAAGCCAACTGAGCACCGATACCACTGCTGGCACCAGTGACAATTACACGCTTGCCAACATATGAGTTCAATGGTTTGTTGTAGAACCAAGAGTATAACTTGTTGAATATAAACAATATGAATCCAAATGTCAATGCTCCCATTATGTATGTTATAATTATATCTAAGTATCTATGTATGTATAAACTAGTATCTATGTATGTCACTTCACTCTATCACTCTCTCACTGACACTCCTCGATCTCTCTTCGATTACCACAAACACCAACAAACTATTTCAAAACAAATGAATGGAAGTTGGTGATCCGGAAGTGACGATGCTTGAGTCATGAGCATGAACCGATGTTTCACCAGTCGTGGTAACATCCGATCGGAGAGACATTAACTCAGTTGATCAACATATCTTGCCATTTTAGTATAAAGATATAGATAACATGTTTATATGAATCAATCATTCATAGATCAACCTCATGTTACAACATTCCAATCTATCCATTAATCAATCATTCAATCAAACTCCTTCATTCATTCTTTCATACATTCACTCAACATTCATACATGTATAAAGAGATAGTATTAATGGTGATTCATTCCAAGAAGAGATAGATACAGGATTGGTGTCCTCCATTTCTTACCTTTCTTTAGCCAGCGAGCACAGGTTTTGCGAGAATTGGTTTCTCCACAAGTCATTGTGGATCACTTTGTAGTGCCAGCTAGGCATCTTGTCTCAAGAGAGAGAAGTGAAGAGAACAAAGAGAGAGTATGAGTATGAGATAGAGAAGACATACCACCATCAGATGATGAAGTACATTACATAAGAAGCAGCTTGACTTGTAAGATTACATTCAATCAATCATTCAATCGATCAGTCAATAAGACATAATGATGCAATCATTGCCACATACTATATTACAACATATACTGTCAAGCTTGGATAACCTTGATAGGTTATGCTTTACACTAACTTGTAAACTTTGGTTTGAACAAAGGGATCGATACCTTGTATTGCATACATCCGACACATTCCTATTCTCTGCCTACTACTATGCCAACAGTCCACTGTTCAAGTTCAACTCTTACCGAATGGCATTATGTCGCTCACTTGAGAAGCATGGCGGACTCTTTGGTATGTCTCTGGTGGAATCATTCCAATCAATCAACCAAGTCTAACATTATGTCCCCTTTCCACTCCATGATACAGACCAGGAAGTATCAAACCAGCCAATGGACACTCCAATATATGCTTATGTGAACTACTTGTACTTCTCAAACACGTTCAATTACCCGTTGCCAAAGCTTTGGATACCAGGTAGCATCACGACACTTCGTTTCGGCTTCTCATTCAATCATCCATTGTTAGAGGATACGCTTCCATTTGGCCTCCGCACACTGGCCTTTGGGAACTCATTCAATCAACGTATCATCCCAGGCACGCTTCCGACCAGTCTCCGCAAGCTCGCCTTTGGTAACGACTTTAACAAGCCATTAGAGTTTGGCGCCATCCCCAACGGCGTGGAAACCATCTCCTTTGGCAATTGTTACGACGAACCACTTGTGGCTGGCACACTGCCCTCCTCCACTAAGCATCTGTGCTTTGGCAACAACTTTGATCAGGATGTCTTGCCTAGCGTGCTGCCAAAGTCCATCGTGTCACTCAAGTTTGGATACTACTTCAATCGCTCGCTGTCTGGTGGCGTTCTCCCACCTCAACTCAAGTCTCTGCGTGTGGACCGCGGCTTCAAAAAGGAATTAATGCAGAAGGACTTACCAGAGAGCATCACCAAGCTTCGCTACGTCTATCACAAGAACAGTCTGTCATTGCCCAAGTGCACCACCAATCTGGTGATCGACGAGGTCAATGATCCGTTGGAGCCAGGTACTGTCCCGCCCAGTGTCACCAAGCTGGAGTTCTCACATGACTACAATCATGGCATTGAAGTTGGCGTCATCCCACCATCAGTAACCTCTCTCAAGGTTGGCATTGTGCTGGCTCAAAAGTTGAAGCCCAACATGATACCAATGACCGTCACGAGCATCGACATGGGTCTACTGTACAATAGACAATTGGAGCCTGGCCTCCTGCCCAAGTCCGTCACCACGCTGAGACTGGGCTCTACGTTCAGACACCGCCTTGACCCCAAGTTGTTGCCGCGTCTGACCCGACTGGAGGTGCCATCACACTACAAGCATCCTATACCAAACACTGTAACATCGCTACGTCTACACAATGGAGTGTACTACAACTTTAGCCAGGATCAGTTTGATCTGGAGGCGTTGCCCTCCACGACCACCGTCGCACTTGACATTCCAACATTGGAGAGGATCAACATTCGTCTAATGGATGATCGTTACTCCATATTCCTATCTGATCACTACTTTGTCGGAGGATTCTTCAGCAATCAATCAATGAACGATGGTTCATTCCTCCAGCAGCCCAAGAACACATTGACGAACAATGTTGTCGCTGCCAGCCAAGAGAATATCCCTGATGAATGATTGATTGAATAAAGTATGACTATGAGTGAATGAATAAAGTTAATTGTTGTATATTCATCAATTATATGATTGATAACACGTTGTAAACATTAGATTGAAGATTGATTGATGTTCATCAGTCGATGTTTAGTGAGGTTTGTAAGTTGATTGATGAAAATTGAACAGATAAATAACCATAAATTGAATTGCAGTTCACAGTGATAAAGTGGTCGATTTGAACAATGTGCTAATTCAGTTCTTGCGCATGAGACTATACAGTAGGGCGTGACCGATAAGGGATCCACTGTCTTTGCTTTTTGCAAACTTTTCCATAACTCACCTGACGACATTGTCGGCAGGTAATTTTTGTTGTTTTCCACACAAACACTACCTAAAACATAAAGATAAACTTCAATCAACCTAAAATGGAATAGTTCCATATCCACTACATTCATATCCCAGGTGTACAGATGAAATCTACTCAAAGTAGTTATTAAGATTACTTGAAAGTAGAATGGTTTATTGTTGTTGTTGGACATCACGCACTAGACACCATGCATGTTTGTTGCCAAGAGGGCCATTAGACCAGTTTCCTTTGTAGAGGACTCGGTTTGTTCCGCTAAAGTAGAGAGTGGTGGAGATTGGAGGTGTTTGGTTGAATGGATGGGACGAGCGGATATTTGTTGCCAGGTCGAGCTCATCGAAGGTTTGATCAGTGAAGAAGTACAGCCTTCCTTTACCATCGTAGCTTGTTGACTTTACTGTCGGATCAGTACTAGCAAAAATATTGCCAGACAATGTACCATCACATTTGATATATTTAATCGGCCCTGTGACAAAAAGTACAATGAGTTGCGAATTGTAGTAGTAAACTGACTGTGGTATACTGTTGCCAAGATCAAATGTTGCGATCACAGTGATCTCCAGGGTATCAATGTTGATCTTAGACAGAGTGCTGTTGTAATTGTTTTGCCTTGAGCCAAGCAAATAGATGACCTGGTCGCCGTCATAGGATGCAAACAGTTTGTCACATGAGCTTACTCCGGAATCAGATATCTGATAGCTAGTATACTGTTGAGATGCAAAGGAGTATCTAGTTAATGAGCAGTGAAAATACTTCTTAGGCTCATTGCTAAAGAGATAGAGGTGACCTTTGGCATAGACAGCAGACGTCTTGCACCTTGGTACCCTGTTTTGATCATTCATCCGATTGCTCACGGATGTGCTTGGATCAAACAAAGAACAGTCCACTCCAAGGGTGAATATCAAGTCCTTTCCAAGTCTCGAGTCCACATTGGGCGGTCCACATAATGTGTATACAGTTTGGAGCTGTCTCTTCAATGACACGATTTGATCCTCATTGAACTTGATACGAATGGGCTGAGTGACCTTATATTCCACCGAGCTTCGTTCCACACTCTGATTGACCAATGAAAGAAGATGATGATCGGTGCCACTTGAGTCGATGTCTTTGTTTGATTCCGAGCACATCTTGTTGATGAATTGATCAACTGTTGTGCATGATTGAATGATCCCGACCATCGAATTGTCTGAGTGCTCATCATCCTTGTTGTTGTTGTTGACTTTTGTTGGGAGATTGAACAGTGCACTGATATCTCTGATCTCATCGATGATGTTGTCGATTGATGATTGAGTCTTATCAATCTGTTGAGTGACTGGTGATACCAACTTGTGTTCTTCAATGATGAGGAGCTCGTGTAACTCTTTGAAGTGATCATTGATCTGTTTACGAGTGTCATCCAATGACTTGAATATTGCTGCCTGTTCTCGTACTGTTGTCCACAATGATTGCAATCTCTTATCAAACCTGTTATTGCACTTCTTCTCATTGACAAACTGTTTGATCACATCTACACAGTCCAACTCATGTTTCTGATGATCGATCACCGCACAACTCGAACAAATCAATTGTTTACAATCGATACACAGCATGTACAATGTCTTGTTGTGCATCTGGCATCTTGTCATATCATCAACATTGTCGTTGTTGTTGAGTGTAGTGCTGATAGTCTGGACTGCCACTGAATGATTGATTGAGGTACTCTGGCGACTGTTGAGGATGCTGTCCATGTTTGTATCTTATGAATGAAAGAGTGAATGTTTGATTGGTTGTGAAATTTGGAAGTTTATTGAATTGTTTTCTTTATTGTTGGAGATCTCTAACAAGGCACCATGCGAGTTGGTTGTCTTGAGGGCCTTGGGACCATTTTCCATTGTAGAGGATACGATTTGGTTCGCTAAAGTAGAGAATAGTGGATAATGGAGGTTGGTTGTGTGGATGGGACATGCGAAAGTATGTTGACAGGTCGAACACATCCAATCCTTGATCTGTGAAGAAGTATAGCTTTCCTTGACCATCGTGGCATGTTGACTTGATTGTCACGTCAGTATTAATAAATAAATTGCCAGTTATTGAACCATCACAATTGATATATCTAATTGGCCCTGTGGAATTGAGGACAAAGAGTTGAGATTTGAGGTAGTACATTGACTGTGGGATGATGTTGCCAAGGGCAACATCTGCAATAAAAGTGATCACCAGTGTATCGATGTTGAACTTGACCATAGAACTGTTGCGGTTGTTTTTCCTTGAGCCAAGTAAATAGATGGTCTGGTCGCCATCATAGCAGGCAAACAGTTTTACACATGAGCTAACTCCCAGATCTATTACCTGATGGCTTGTAAACTGTTGTGATGCAAATGAGTATCTAATAAATGAACAGTATTGATTCTTTGGCGGCTCATTGCTAAAGAGATAGATGTGACCTTTGGCATAGACAGCAGACATCTGGCCCCTAGGTACCCTGTTTTGATCATCCACCAGATGGTTCACTGATGTGCTTGGATCAAACAACGAGCAGTCCACTCCAAGGGTGAATATCAAGTCCTTTCCAAGTCTCGAGTCCACATTGTACGGTCCGAATAAAGTGTACATAGATTTGAGTTGTCTCATGAATGACGCGATTTGCACCTCTTTGAACTTGATTCCGATGGGTTGAGCGATTTCATACTCCAACAAGCTTCGTTCCACACTCTGATTGACCAATGTGAGTAGTTGATGATCGGTGCCACTTGAGTCGATGTCCTTCTTATTTGATTCCGAGCATGTCTTGTTGATGAATTGATCAATTGTTGTGCATGATTGAATGATCCCGACCATAGAGTTGTCTGAGTGCTCATCATCAACGTTCTGCTTGATGTTGATGTTGTTGACATTGGTTGAGAGATTGAACAGAGTGCTGATATCTCTGATCTCATCGATGATGTTGTCGATTGATGATTGAGTCTCGTCCATCAGTTCGTTAACGGGTGATACCAACTTGTGTTCTTCAATCACGAGGAACTCGTGTAGTTCTTTGAAGTGATCATTGATCTGTTTACGAGTGTCACTCAATGACTTGTAAGTTGCTACATGTTCTTGCACAGTTTTCCACAATGATTGTAACCTCTTATCAAACCTGTTATTACACTTCTTATCTTTGACAAACTGTTTTATCACATCGACACAGTCCATCTCGTGCTTCTGATGATCGATCACTAAACAACTTGAGCAAATCAATTGTTTACAATCGATACACAGCATGCACAATGACTTGTTATGCTTCTGGCATCTTGTAACATCATTGTTGTTGTTGTTGTCATTGATGCTGTCCATCTTTGTATCTGATGTGTTTGATGGAGGTTGATAAATGATTGAATGAATGATAGTTTTGAAATTGAAGTTTATTTTGGATGGGAGTTGAGGCATTGATCGGAATAGATCCAGTAAGTCGAGGATGATTCATACTTCATGTCGCACGATGCATGATCCATATGGAATGTCACCAGTGACAACGCTATATTTTCCATCGATTCAAACACGATCATAATTATCACACACATCTACACAGTCCAACCCATGTTTCTGATGATCGATCACTGCACAACTTGAACAAATCAACTGTTTACAATCGATACACAACATCTCCATTGACTTGCCATATCTTTGGCATCTTGTTATAGCAATGATATTGTTGCTGTCCATTGTTTGTTATCTGTATGAATGAATGAAATGAAAGTGATGTTCAAGGATTTATTGATTATTTTGGGATGGACACCAGATATGAACCATAATTGTTTCCAACTCCATTGACGATGTATTTGCCATTGACCAAAATACGGTTGTGCGACTTAAAGTACAGAATGGTATCAAGCATAGGCAGGTTATAGGCATCTGGATAATGCTGGATGATACCAGTATTCAAGTTGAGCTCACACATGCTTTCATCTTCCTTGAAGAACAGTCTGCCCTTGCCATCATGGCACGATGACCGGCCGGTGATTCGTCGATCTAACTTGAATGACTGGCTGGAAGTGCCATAGACTGGGTTGATCGTCCACAAATGAGGGTTGTTTGAAATGACAGCAAAGATCTGTTCGTTGAAGTAGTGCAACGCTACTGGTTGTTCATAATTGTAGAAGGCAGATTGTCCAACCTTGGTGGCTTCGAGTGTATCTATGTCGATTCGGATTAAATCAGAGCTCTGATGCTGGAGTTGACGGAAATTCCTAATCATATCTTTGCCAAGCACATAGATGCTCTTGCTGCCATCATAGCATGCCACCATACTGCTAGGTTCCATTGTACACTGTATGTGGTGCATGGTCCATAGCTGAGTTTCAAAGGAGTAGCGCATCAATTGTATATTTGCATTATTGTTACCAGGTTGGTAAAAATTTATAAATTGATCTGCATTATTGTTACCAAGTTGAACAAAGAGATGAAGATGACCTCTGGCATAAATCGCATAAAATATTTTGTGCAACTTCCTAATGTTATTGATGACAGGAATCTGTTGAACAGTGCCTGATCTTGGGTCAAACAACTTCATTTCTGCCTGACGATTGATGGTGAATATGAACTCATTTCCACCTGTTGTTGTCTGTTGGCCAGCCAATCCAGATAGTGCAGTATGTGATGAAGCGACCAATGTGTATGTTGATTGAATCTGTTTTTTGATTGTCACCAGAAGTTTGTTATCGAATGTCACCTTAACTGGTTGAGTTGCCTCATATTCTACCGTCTTGATTCGCTCAACACCTTGATTGACAAGTGTGAGTAGTTGATGATCGGAACAGTCCACAATCTCCTTTGTTGATGCCGGGTATGTCTTATTGATGAAATGGCCAACTGTTGTACATGATTGAATGCTCTCCACCTTTGAGTTGTCCGAGTGCTCATCCTGAATGTGATTATTATTGTTGATGATGACGTTTGTTGAGAGATTGAAGAGAGTACTGATGTCTCTGATCTCATCGATGATGTTGTTGATTGATGATTGAGTCTCATCCATCTGTTTGTCAACTGGTGACATCAACTTATGCTCCTCAATGACGAGGAACTGGTGTAACTCTTCGAAGTAGTCATGTACTTGTTTACGAGTGTCATTCAATGACTTGTATGTTGCTGCCTGTTCTTTTACAGTTGTCCACAATGATTGCAACCTCTTATCAAAAATATCATTGCATTTCTTCTCATTGATCAACTCTTTGATCACATCTACACAGTCCAACTCATGTTTCTTGTGATCTATTACTGCACAACTTGAACAAACAAGTTGCTTGCAATCGACACACAACATCTCCAATGTCTTGTTGTGTCTTTGACATCTTGTCACATCATTGTAGTTGTCCATGTATGTTTATAAGTATTGTTATCTGTATGAATGAAATAAAAAGAAATGAAAATGATCTGATCAAGATAAAGATTTTTTGAAAAATTCAAGGGAACCAAGCAAAGCAAAAACCAGGAGCTAAAAAGGGTGTGATTCCTGTGTACCTCCAAGACTGACCCTTCCTGTTTTCATTTTAGCCAAACGTACCTCCTGGTGTTCGCTTTGGACATGCAACAATACCTGTCATTGATTATTTTGAGATGTCCACCAAACATGAGCCACATTGATTGTCTTCATTGCATTTGATGAATTTGCCATCGATCAGAATATCGTTGTTGTTAAAGTAGAGCATGGTATCTAACTTGGCAGGGGAAAAATCGGGTTGGAACAAGGTCGTGCCTGTTGTCAAACTGAGCTCAAACATGCGAGCTGTGTCCTTGAAGTAAAGTTTACCCTTGCCATCATGGCACGATAGTCGGTTGGAGATTCGTGGATCCATCGAGAATGACTGGCTGACATAGCCATTGAATGGGTTTATCGTCCACAAGCAAGTGTTGTTGTTGGGCCCATTGTCAGGAAGGACAGCAAAGATCTGTGTGTTGAAGTAGTGCAAGGATATAGGAAAGGAATCGTTTTGGAAGAGAGGTTCTCCAATCTTGGTGACTTTGAGTGTATCAATGTCGATTCGTATTAATTCATTGCGCTGGTGTGGATCGAAAATGCTTTGCAAGGCTTTGCCAAGAACATAGATGGACTTATTGCCATCATAACATGCCAATATACCCTCAGAGCGCATTCTATGTGTGTCAAGACTGGTCCATTGTTGTGTTTCAAAGGAGTAGCGCATCAATTGTTCATTGTTATCAGTTTGGTATTTTCCAAAGAGATAGAGGTGACCTCTGGCGTATAGTGCATAACTCTTGTAGCTAAACAAGTTATTAAAGACAGGAATCCTTTGGACAGTGCCTGATCTTGGGTCAAACAACTTCATGTCTCCCTGGCCACTGATGGTGAATATCATCTCACTTCCAACCAATCCAGCCGATGTCTTTGAAGACGCGTATGTGGAAGTGTATGTTGATCGAAGTTGTTGCTTGATTTCCACCAGTCGGTTGTTATCGAATGTCACCTTGACAGGTTGTGTTGCTGCATAGTCATCAGTTTTGATTCGCTCGACTCCTTGATTGACAAGTGTGAGGAGTTGGTGATCGTCTACCATGTCCCTGATTGTTGCTGGGCATGTCTTGTTGATGAATTCCTCTAACGTTGTACATGATTGAATGCTCTCTACCTTTGAATTTGAGTTATCTGGTTTGTCAGAGTGCTCATCAACATGCATGTCGTTGTTATGATTGTCGTTGTCGATGCTGGCGTTGGTTGAGAGATTGAAGAGAGTACTAATGTCTCTGATCTCGTCGATGATGTTGTTGATTGATGATTGAGTCTCATCTATTTGCTTGTTAACTGGTGACATCAACTTGTGCTCCTCAATGACGAGGAACTCATGTAGTTCTTTGAAGTAGTCATGTATTTGTTTACGAGTGTCACTCAATGACTTGTATATTGCTGCATGTTCTTGTACAGATGTCCACAATGATTGTAGCCTCTTATCAAACATATCATTACACTTCTTCTCAGTGATCAACTCTTTGATCACATCTACAAAGTCCAACTCATGTTTCTTGTGATCGATCACTACACAACTCGAACAAACAAGTTGTTGACAATCGATACACAACATCTCCAGTATCTTGCCGTGTCTTTGACATCTTGTCATATCATCGTTATTCATATTTATTTATATTTATGTATTATCTCTATGTTTCAATGAATGATTGCATTGCAATTGTCGACTTTATATTTATTCGATGTTTGAACCACCAATCAAACATGATATGTTGTCGTGATCAACTGGCCTGTCTGGACATCTGACCAATTTACCATTCAGCAGTACACTGTTGATGTTAATAAAGTAAAGCATCGTGTCCAGTTGTGGAAGTTGGTTGAGTGGATGCGACCGGAAGACTCTGGTATCTAGGTTACATTGAACAATGCCAGATTGGAGGTTGTAGAAGTATATCTTTCCTTTGCCATCGTAAGAAGATGAATGTCGTTCGATTGGTACGTCATTGTCCACGAGCCTAGTCTCTCCTTGATTTTTGCAATTGATCGACCACAGAAAATTCTGGCGAGTGGCATGACAATGAGTGATGGCATAGAGGTAGTCGTTGTAATAATACAATGACTCGATACGATGTCTCTCAAAGCCTGATGTAAACTTCCTCTGGACGACATCCAGGTGCAATGTGTCAATGTTCAATGCTACCAATGAATTTCTCAATGAGTATTTTCCAATCAAGTAGATTGTGGAGTTGCCATCGTAACATGCCATAGGGTATCCACCCAATACTAGAATTGAATCCAATTGATGTGTTGTCCATAGCTGAGTGGCCATTGAGTACCTGAATATGGAGCACACTGTCGACTGTGGGACTTGACCAAAGAAGTATATGTGATCTTTGGCGTAGACGGCACATTTCGTTACGTTGTTCATTAAAACGCCATTATTATTAATCTCTCGTGATGCACCTGTTCTTGGGTCGAACAGTGTACTAACGGTTGGACCGTATGAGAACACCGAACCACCTCCAACTCTATGTTCTTTGAGTTGTCCTTCATTGGGATCGGTGACGTTGCTCAATGAGTATGCCAACTGAACCTGCTTCTTGATTAAGTTGAGGCCATCAGCTTGTAAAGTGACCTTTAAGAATCTATCAATGACTGGACACTCTGGCATACTCTCAATTCGAGCCACGCTCTCAATGAGTTGATTGAGTAGTTGATGGTCTGAGCAAGTTACAATATCCTTGGATGTCAATGCAGTGCATGTCTTGTCAATGTACTCCCTCACCGAAGTACATGATTGAATGATCGTGACATCTTGCTCTGCCTCCTCATTGTTATTTTTGTCGTTGCTGTTGGCATTTGTTGAGAGATTGAACAGTGCACTGATATCTCTAATCTCATCGATGATGTTGTCGATTGATGATTGAGTCTCATTTATCTGTTGAGTGATGGGTGATACCAACTTGTGTTCCTCAATGATGAGGAACTCGTGTAACTCTTTGAAGTGATCATTGATCTGTTTACGAGTGTCATTCAATGACTTGTATGTTGCTGCCTGCTCTTGTACTGATGTCCACAGTAATTGTAATCTCTTATCAAACATATCATTACACTTCTTCTCATTGATCAACTCTTTGATCACATCTACACAGTCCAAATCATGTTTCTTGTGATCGATCACAGCACAACTTGAACAAACAAGTTGTTTGCAATCGATACAAAGCATGTACAATGTCTTGCCGTGTCTTTGACATCTTGTCACATTATCATCATTATTATTGTTGGTGTTGTTGTTGTCCATGTATATTTGTATTCTTATCTGTTTGAATGAAGTGAAAGTGATTGACAACTCAATCAAATCAATGATTTATTTATTGATGTTTGGTAACCAAACATGAACCATAATAATTGTCTTCAATTCTATACCATTTGCCATCTACCAGAGCAACATTGTCTGGGCTAAAGTATAGCATGGTATCCAGCTTTGGTGGATTGTGTTCACCGCCAACTTTTTGACTGATAACTGTTGTCAAGTTGAGTTCAAACAGGACAGATCCACTGTAAAAGTACAGCCTGCCCTTGCCATCATGGCACGATGGATCGGCGGCATTGATCCGTGCAGCCAATGAGAATGACTGGCTGGCATAGGCATTGAATGGGTTGATCGTCCACAAATGTGTGTGTTTGGGAATGACAGCAAAGATCTGTGTGTTGAAGTAGTGCAATTCTACTGGATAGTTATCATTGTAGAAGTTAGGTTGACCAACCTTGGTGACTTCGAGTGTATCAATGTCGATTTGTATTAAATCATTGTGATGGTATGGATCGAAGATGGTTGGCACGGATTTGCCAAGCACATAAATGGTCTTATTGCCATCATAGCAAGCCTTCATACTGCTCGGGCTCATTGAATAAAGTTTATCGTGCATGGTCCACTGTTGAGTTTCAAAGGAGTAGCGCATCAATTCTAAACTATTGCCAACAAAATGGGATTGACTAAAGAGATAAAGATGACCTCTGGCGTGAGTCACATAAAATTTTCCAAAATTCCTAGGTAAAAGGACATTAATGTTATTGCCAGGAATCTGATGGCCAGCTTCTGATCTTGGGTCAAACAACTTCATTTCTCCCCGACAATTGATGGTGAATATCATCTCATTGCCATATGTTGTTGTCTGTTGTCCAACCAATCTCGTTGATGCAGATGGTGGAGTGACCAATGTGTATGTTGATTGAATCTGTTGTTTGATTTTCACCAGGCGGTTATTATCGAATGTCACCTTGACAGGTTGAGTTGCCTCATGCTCTGCCGTCTTGATTCGTTCGACTCCCTGCTTGACAAGTGTGAGGAGATGGTGATCGGAACAGTCCACCGAGCCCCTGTTAGGTGCTGAGCATGTCTTGTTGATGAATTGATCAACTGTTGTGCATGATTGAATGCTCTCCACCTTTGAGTTTGAGTTATCTGGTTGCTCGTCATTTTGAATATCGTTATTGTTGTTGTTGATGTTGGCATTTGTTGAGAGATTGAAGAGAGTACTGATATCTCTGATCTCATCGATGATGTTGTTGATTGATGATTGAGTCTCATCCATCTGTTTGTCAACTGGTGACATCAACTTGTGTTCTTCAATGACAAGGAAATCGTGTAGATCTTTGAAGTAGTCATGTACTTGTTTACGAGTGTCATTCAATAACTTGTATGTTGCTGCCTGTTCCTGCACAGTTGTCCACAATGATTGTAATCTCTTATCAAACATATCATTGCACTTCTTCTCGTTGATCAACTCTTTGATCACATCGATACAGTCCAAATCATGTTTCTTGTGATCTATTACTGAACAACTTGAACATACAAGTTGTTTACAGTCGATACAAAGCATCTCCAATGTCTTGTTGTGTCTTTTACATCTTGTCATATCATCTTTATTCATATTTAATTGTTATTTATGTTATTATTACAGTATCTCTATGTTTGAAAGAAGAATGATTTAATGATACAACGAGTGCACTTTGCTTTTGTAGGTTTTTTGAACGGCATTATCACAAGCCGATTGGAACACGAACCAAACAAGATAGGTGGTCGTGATCGACTTGCCTGTCTGGACATCTGACCAACGCACCATTCAGTAGCACATTGTTGATGTTACTAAAGTAAAGCATCGTGTCAAGTTGTAGAAGTTGGTAGTGTGGATATATCTGGTTGTCTTGGGTACCAAGGTTGTACTCAATAATGCCAGTCTGGTCGTAGAAGTACATCTTGCCGTTGCCATCGTAGGCAGCTGAGTTTTGTTGGACCCCTACGTCAAATTCCATGGATCTAGTATCTCCACGATTGTTGCAATTGATTGACCACAG
This sequence comes from Acytostelium subglobosum LB1, assembly GCF_000787575.1. Taxonomy (NCBI): domain Eukaryota; phylum Evosea; class Eumycetozoa; order Acytosteliales; family Acytosteliaceae; genus Acytostelium; species Acytostelium subglobosum. The sequence continues at coordinate 397,070 of NW_012236528.1, read as the reverse complement.
TCTCCTTTTGAACGTGACTTTGTTGGTAGTTAGGGCATAGAGGTAGTAGTTGTAATAATACAATGACTCGATACGATTCAAGTCAAAGATTGATGTAAACTTCCTCTGGACAACATCCGGTTGCAGAGTGTCAATGTTCAATACCAACAATGCATAGCCTATTGTTACCGCTCCATTCTTGAATGATCCTACCAGGTAGATTGTGGAATCGCCATCGAAACACGCCTTTGGGGTTTCTTTTCCTGCGACTTGTATTTCACCAACTTGTTGAGTTGTCCATTGTCGAGTGGCTATTGAGAACCTGTGCAAGACACATTGTGTCGAGAGTATTGACATGCCAAAGATGTAGATGTGGCCTTTGGCATAGACGGCACATTTCCTACTAATCGCTATTTGGTTAACATTAATAAACTCCCTTGATACACCTGTTCTTGGGTCGAATAGAGCACAAATGGACGGGCTGTACAAGAACACCAAGTCAGCCTCAACTCTTGGTTGCTCCTTGGGTTGTCCATCAACTTTGCGATTGATCGTCTTCTTTGCAACAACATCGGCATTGATCAACGTGTATGTTAACTGAAGTTGTCTCCTGATTGTGTTGAGGCCATCGGCTTGTAGTTTGACCTTCACGACCTGATCAATGACTGGGCACTCTGGCATACACTTGATTCGTTGAACACCCTCATTGAGTTGGTTGAGTAGTTGATAGTCTGAACATGTCACCATATCCTTGGTCGATGGAGTACACGTCTTGTCAATGTACTCCTTCACAGTAGTACATGATTGAATGATCGTGACGTCTTGCTCTGCCTTGTGATCGTCATTATCTGCCTCCTGGTTGTTGTTGTTGACTTGTGTTGAGAGATTGAACAGTTCACTGATGTCACCTATCTCATCAACCATGTTGTTGATGGAGACTTGAGCCTCATCCATCTGTTGAGTGACTGGTGACACCAACTTGTGCTCCTCAACGACCAGCAACTCGTGTAGCTCTTTGAAGTAATCATGTACTAGTTTACGAGTGTCACTCAATGACTTGTAGGTTGTAGCCTGCTTCTGAACTGCTGTCCACAATGACTGTAACCTCTTATCAAACATATCATTACACTTCTTCTCTGTTATCAATGACTTTACTACATCTGCACATGCCATCTCATGCTTATTGTGATCGGTCACCAAACATGTAAGACATATCAATCTCTGACAATCGATACACAGCAAGTCTAATGACTTCCCGTGCATCTGACACTGTACTACTATCATATCATTGTCGTTGTCGTCCATCTTTGTTTGATTGATTGATTATGTATCTGTTTGTTATGGATGAACAAGTGAATGGATTAATCGAGTCAGTTGGCGAAAACACTTTACTTTATTCGATTGGTTGATTGATCGATCAATCAATCGTGACGGAACACACATGATCCTAAACGAACATCTTCTTTGCATTGGATCCATTGTCCATTTAGTAGTACATAGTTGGGATTGTTGAAGTATAACATCTTGTCCAACACTGGTGGGTTGTCACGTAGATAGGTCTGTTTGGTCATAGTTGCCAGGCTGACCTCAATCAGAGACAGGTCGGTGTAGAAGTATATCTTGCCATTGTCGTCATATGATGAGGACTTTGGTTGATGTCCTACATCATTGAACACGGTGCTCACATGGCCGTTGTAGCAACTGATTGCCTGAACCTGGATGTTTTGATGGTTGGTGCCATAGATATGATTATTGAAGAAGTACAATGCCCTTGGGAAAAGCTGGCCAAAGTTCGGATTGCCAACAAGAGCGAACTCGAGTGTTTGGACGTTGAGACGCACAACACTTCCATCGCTATACTGTTGGGCACCCTTGCCAACCAGGTAGATGTAGGTGTAGCCATCGAAGCAAGCGGTGAGATTGGAGTCACCAATAATGTCGATCCTGTTGCTAATGATATGATTGGTCCATTGTTGAGTCTCAAAGGAGTAGCGGGCAAAAGATTTGTTATGACGTGCAACACCTCCATAGCCATAGTATGTGCCAAAGAGATATAAGTGGCCTTTGGCAAAGACGGGCACAGTATATACCTTGCACAGCTGGTTGCCTCCCTCCACTTCTTGGGTCTTGTCTGACCAAGGCAGGTAGAACAGGCCCGTCGTATGCCCAACGCAGAACACAATCTCCTTTCCGTTGATACCCTTCATGGGATCGACGAGTGAATACGACGATTGAAGCTGCTTCTTGGCGGACACAAGACGATCATCGTAGAACATGGCCTGGACTGGCTGAGTGACATCGTATCCCAACTCACTCCTTTGAACTGTTTGATTGACCAATGACAGCAGTTGATAGTCGTCGACCTTGTCCTTAGGTCTGCCACGTGCCGCAGCTAGACTGCAAGCCGAGTTGATGTACTCCTCCACAGATTTACATGATTGGATATGATCAATGTTGACTGGTACACTCTCCTTGTCATCGTCGTCGTTATAGGTGTCATCGGCTTGCCCATCCTTCATGAAGTCATCTCCTTCACCATCCGCTTCCACATCCGCATCCACGTCAGCATTGTTTGTTGGGAGGTTGAACAGAGTGCTGATGCCTCTGATCTCGCCAACAATGTTGTTGATCGATGATTGAGTGTCATTCATTTGTTGCTTGACGGGCGACGCTAGCTTATGCTCCTCCAMMACGAGGAACTCGTGTAGTCCCTCAAAGTATGATTGATTTGAGTGTAGGTATCATTCAATGACTTGTAAGCAGTTGCCTGTTGCTGTACTGTTGTCCACAATGATTGTAGTCTCTTGTCAAACCTATCGTTGCACTTCTTCTTTGTGATCAATCCTTGATCACATCTACACAGTCCATCTCATGCTTATTATGCTCTACTACCAAACAACTTGAACAACATAACTTCTTACAATCTATACACAACAAGTCCAATGTCTTGCCATGTGATCTACACTTTGTATGTTCAACATTGTCATCATCCATTACTATTATTAATATATTATTTGTTTGTATACAAAGAAAATATTCAAGTGTTTTGTAAAGTTTAAAATTGCCTGATTTTGATCATTTAATTCAATTGAATTGTGTTTATTAAATTAATTGATTATAATAAGATATTGTAGTTCGAGGGTCTTCTTGATATCCATAAGGATAATAAATAATCTCCATAGGCTTGTGAGAAGTTGAGCATTTACCTTGTGAACCAGAAGGAACTAATCCTGAAACTACAATGCAGTTTGTTGATGAAACCTAAGTAGATGGTTTGATTATAGACGATAGGGCACCTATTTTTTATACAAACACAAAATTAATATAATATATTGGTCGAATCATTCAAGTTTGTAATTTTTGTAATATTGTATACAATATTACAACTCTGGACGGATTTGTGATAATTTAAATGTTTCCGGAATAACTCGTTAATAATTGTCCATAAAAGATAGAATAAAAGAAAATGGATTATTAATAGATCAACCAATAAGGTGGGGTTGTGTGACCATAGCAAACTTACATTCCACAAAGCAATGAATATATAATTAATGTATTTGTTTATATG